>NC_059270.1:3297859-3305359 GCF_017591435.1 Portunus trituberculatus
TCCTCCAGGTTTTTTTTTTGTCTCTTTCTCTCTGCATTTCTTCAGGTTTTCCCTCCTTCAGTTCCTCCACTCATCCATCTACACTCCCGCTATGCTCCTCTTGCGCCACCTTGCAGTAACCGTCTCTCTTCCTCCTCCACTATTTTTTTCATGCTCCTCCACCCAGACTTCCATTTCCCAGCCTTGAGCCAGCAGTTCAAAAGCCGGTTTTCGCTGTTGTCTCCACTGCGCCCCGCCCTGCTCCTTTTCACCACGTCTATCTCCTGCCATCTCCCTCCCGCCTTGCCAATACCGAGCCCTCAGTGTCTCTGGTGCTGTCCGCTGAACTAATAGCTTCGTTCGCAATAACCGTGCCTCCTTCCACTCCTCCCACCGTCTCCTCTGCTTCCTAATATCTCCTTGCGAAGCCATCTCCCCCTCCACCCGCTATCCCGCTACCAGCCGCCTCGCCACAGTTATCGCAGTATGCATCGGAGTGACCTTGCTTTGCCGATGAACTTTCATGACGTACGTGGCTTCTTTCCGGGTTTGAGAGGCTATATCCGTTCCGTTTTCCGACTCAATCTTCGTCTTTCCGGCCCTGGTTAGCTAGTTGTCCCCACACACACACATATATATGCACACACGCACACGCAAACACGCACACGCACAGCCGCATTGCAGTATATCCTTTCTGCAATACTTGTCCCCAGAAGTTTGCCAATGGTTCATACGTATGTTTGCACTTAGATCATACCAGCCAAATGTTTATGTTCTATTGCCACCTCCCCTCACACACACACACACACACACACACACACACACACACACACACACACACACACACACACACACACACACACTTTAAAGATTCATGTTCTTCCCTTACGCCACACACACTCCTACTGCAACACCTTTCCTGTCCTTCCACACACACACACACACACACACACACACACACACACACACACACACACACACACACACACACACACACACACACACACACAGTCATTTCCAGCCCCTGCCAGCCAGACAAAGCCAAGCCAAGTCAACACCTCGCTTCTGTCCCGTCTATCCACCTGCTCCTGCCGTGACCAAATAGTCCGTCCCATCACAAGGACGGTCATTTACTCTTGAACCTTCATCACCATCATGTCAACAGTCTAGCGCCGTGAGAGAGGAGAGAGACAGAGGGAGTGAGCGCCATGGACTTCTCGATCGTGAAATTTAGGAGTCTTTAGCGTGACAGCCGAGATTTCTGCGTCTGGGTGGGGTTCGTGAGATAGAGAGGAGTGGTGGTTCTTGTCTTTCTTGTCGAGTGAGGTGTTGGACTGAGGTACAGAAAGGGAGAAGGGGAGGCTTGGTGTTAGGGAACAGTGTTATGGAGCTCTGTTCAGTGTTTAGTGGTGGTTGTTTGTCCGTCATGGAAGTGGCAAATTTTAGTGGTGTTCATGGGGTAGAGAGAGAGAGAGAGAGAGAGAGATGTAGATTAAAGGAGGGTGGAGCTGCCTGCCTGCCTGTGTGTGTGTGTGTGTGTGTGTGGGAGAAACAGGACGATGAAACCGTGATAATTTGGAAGGAAATTCACAAATATGTGGGTGTATTGGTGAAGAGTATTGGTGATGAGGTTTTACACGGAACGCTGAATATTCATACCTTCCTGGCAACATCATCACCACGGGAACATACCCACCAGCTCACCATCTCACTGTTTTTCCTTTCCTAGACTATGCTGGGAAGTTTTAAACCGCATCCTTCTCTCACACATATTTTTTCAATTCCCCGCTCTTTTTCATCATGGTTTCTCTATACTGCACTTTTTTTCATCTTTTTTCGTGGGGGAAGTGGAGTTGAGGTGGTATGTTCTTTCATCTACGTGTATTGAAAAGGAAAACGTAGAAAAACAAAAGGAAAACGGGAGAGAAACATGTGTTGGATGTGACAAGGCGAGTGTTGCTTTGAGCGTGCGAGTACACACACACACACACACACACAAACACACAGACCACTCCCCATGCTATTGTTCCCCTGATTTCGAAATGGATGACCTGCAGACAGTGTTGCGATGGCTTCTGAGGAGCGTGTGGCGTGGAGGTGAAAGACAAACAGCAGGAGGAGAAGCAGAAGAAGTAAGAGAAGGAAGAGAAGGGAGAGAGTAAGAGAAGGAGGAAAGCTAGATAAGAACGTAAGGGAGACTGAAAAAGAGAAAACGGAAAGGGAAGAAGAACAGGAAGTGGAAAGAGAGGAAAACAGAGAAGAGAAGATGAAATAGGGAAAGTAGAAGTAGGAGGAGGAATAAGAGAAGAATATATTTAATTAAAAGGTCGAAAGGGAAGAAATATTAGAGAAAATAAAGAAGGAAGGAAAATAAAGACAAGAAAAAATGGAACGTAAGAAAAACATAAAAAAGAACCAAAATGAAAAGGAAAGAAGGAAAAAAGGAAAGAGGGCAAGTAGGAAATGTAAGAGAGAGAGAGAGAGAGAGAGAGAGGCGTGTATGATGATGAGACAGAAGGGAAGGTGAGGGTCTGGGTAGAATGCTGTCATGATGGTGGTGGCATTGCTAGTAGTGGTGGTGGTGGTGGTGGTGGCGGTGGCGGCGGGCAAGGGCGTTAGGGAGTGTGAGGAGGCCGTGATGATGGCGGCAGCGGGACATAAATGTGTAAAGTCACGATCTGGCCAGGAAATTTTAGCGCTTTTACAATATTGCGAGGCAGATGCTGGTTTTCCTCATGCCTGTGTTTGCTTTCCTCCTCTCTCTCTCTCTCTCTCTCTCTCTCTCTCTCTCTCTCTCTCTCTCTCTCTCTCTCTCTCTCTCTCTCTCTCTCTCTCTCTCTCTCTCTCTCTCTCTCTCTCATCCCTGCTCCTGAGGAGAATGCGAAGGAGGGATAACACAACAAAGAGATATTGCATACACACACACACACACACACACACACACACACACACACACACACACACACACACACACACACACACACACACACACACACACACACACACACACACACACATAATTACATACATACATTCATAGGACATACTAGTTTTTTTCTCTTTGTTCCTACGTATGTCCATGTGTTCCGGCACTGTCATTTGTCTACGTTCGTATTTCCTTGTCACCTCGCCATTGTCTTCCCAGCGAGGGGTGGGCAGCGGGCGTGACAGGGATAAGCTCATCGTCTGGCCTTTGCGTCTGTGTGATCGTGGCGTGTTATGCATTTTTAACTTTGTATCCTTTGCTTAATTCATCGTTCTTTGTTTCATTTCTCGTAATTAACCCCTCCAATAATAGAGTACATTTTTACCTTGAGATTTGTGTACGATTAGACGATTTTATTGACACTAGGAAGGGTCTATGGAGGTCAGAAGATTAATGGTCAGTCTTCACTATTCTAATCGACCCACATTAGTTCCTGAAGCTGTATAAAACCACCAAATAGTAAGCAGAATGAATAAGGCAATGCGTCATGGTGCTCAAGGGGTAAAGGCTGCATGTCACAAGGCGCTGCAGAATCTAAGGTTTTCATACGAAGCTTGACTTGCAGCAATGAGAGTTTCGTTGTAAGTTCTCTTTTCCGTGTTTTTATAAGATACGTTGTGTGTAGCTCTGAATGTTTATCGTAATCCTTCTTTTGCGATGATTTGAAGAAAGTATTAGGTGTTAACTCCTTCAATAACATGACGCGTTTCTATATTCATTCTGGTTACTAATTGGTGATTTTTTAGAGCTTCAGACACTTATGTGGAGTTTAAAATAGTGAGGACTGCTACCATTAATCTTCTGACCTCCACAGACCTTTCCTAATGTCAATAAAATGGTCTAATCGTACAAAAATCTCAAGGTAAAAATGTGTCCCAATATTAAAGGAGGTTAAGTATACCGACTCTGCTGTTTGTGAACCTAAAAGACTAAAATTTTCCCGTGTAAGACCTTAGAATAGCAGAACCAATACTAGAGAGGTGTTATTAGGTGTAGGAAAAAGCAATGCTAGTACAAACACAGAAAGAAAAAACTGTGGGTGATGTCAACAGAGATGTGCGCGCGCCGATAACAAATGAAGACTACAATCCCTAGAGGTGGCGAGGACCAGACGAGAAAAGTAATAACTTCCCGCCCAGAGTTATGAAGGAAGGCGGCGGTAATTGGCTGAGGAAATTATGCTGTGACGCTGAGAAAAGTGTTGTTTATAGTGCAAATTTATGTCGCTTCTTTGTCGTTGTTAGTTGTTAATGAAAAATATGATAATATACAAACACACACACACACACACACACACACACACACACACACACACACAGGCCTGGATGGGGGCACGAGTCAGCGGCTTCAATGTTAAGATGTCGTCGATTTGAATTATAATCCAAGCGGAAGAGATGAGTGGCTCCATGTGTGTCCACTTAAGGGCATAATGAAGCATCACGTATTAGCAAGACAGCCGTCGTCTGTTTGGCGAGGCTTGCCTGCAGGCCATTCCAGGCAGCTGTGCCGCCACCTTCACGTCACCTGCCTAAGAAGCACTGAGGTTATCAGACCTGTGTGCGAGGCTGCTCCGGGTCACGTCTCCCCCGAGCTAATGGTGAGCTTCAGAACTCCTGCTGTTTGTGTTTCTCCAATCCCCGCCTTGCAAGACAGACTGGCTTAATTAGATACACTATTGCGTCATATAATGAACCGCTTTTTGCACACACAAACATTCTCATCAAGGCGATAGGAATATATTCACAATATTTACGAAGTGAGGCTCTTCATCTGCTAACGCGTGAAGTTCTAGTAGTAATATTATTAAGTCGTTATTACCGCGGCATATGAGCAGTGTGGTTGGTAATGGCGCAACGCATTGTTCCCGTGTCAGCGCTTGTCCTTTATGCTCTGCTGCTGCGCCTCACCGTGCACCGGCCAGCTGGCTCCACAGAGTGCTGAGAGCTGTGTTTTGCCGAGACTTAGTGACACATCCGGAAGCTGACACGTGCTGGAAATCTTCTCTTGTGACTTCAGTTTTATGACTATGCCTAAAGAGAATACTCGAAAGTTTGTGAAACAGAATGGTAGCTGGCCTTCATTTTCTGCAGTGCGCTTGACACTCGGCGTCTGGGAACATGTACCTTCAACTCTGTACCCTTGTTTGTCCTGCTTGTACTCCAAATCTCAATCAAACTCCATGTTTTTTTTCTGCCACATTCTTTTCTTCACTCAGCGTTATGGAATGCTCAGAGCTGTCCTACTAACGAAGCAAAGAAAGGCAAACCCTGGAATGTGTTTCTTACAGAGGGGTGCGCCAGAGAGCATATGGCCAGGGTCGCTGTACGGCCCTAAATGTACACACATCACAGGCGCTTCACGTGCGAGGGGAGGGGTGGAAGATCGGCAATAATGGAAGTGGAACCCTGTGCACAACTATGTAGGAGGAAGAAGGGAGCTGAATAATACATTGAAAAATTAAATATACACGTGGAGAGGGAGGAGGCCGAACCAAAGGAAGAGGGGAGAGCAGAAAGGCAACACGAGGGGAGAGGTAAGTACATAGATAGAGGGAACACAGCAGGATAGACAGAAGGTAAATAGGCGGAGGAACTTTTAGCCTTGGTTGTAAATAGGACACAAGACGAACTATAAGCTGATAATCTGACAATAATACAGACGATGGAACACAAAGATGCTGATCAAAGTTGAAGCAAGGAGAGGAAGAATTTATGAACACAGAGAGGAAGACGAAAACATAAAAGGAACTAGAACAAGGAAAACAAAGGAAAACAGAACTAGAAAAAGAGAAAAAGAGAAAATAAGAAAACAAACTAGAATATGATGTGGATGTAGAAAAGAAAGCACTGGGAGGTTGGAAGGCTGAGAGGAAAGTAGTTGCTGGAAAGAGAACTGCGATATGCTTTTGTGGGAAGAAATATACATTCCTGTTTATAAATAATGGACGAGTGGGAGGTTAAAAAGACTTAAGGAAAAAGTAATTAAGGGCACAAGGCCAAAGGAAAGACGAGGATGGTATAAAAATATGTGGGGTTTTCTATCAGGAAAGATAATGGAGCAGAGATTAGCCACTCTGCCAGGACGTGACCACCACCAGACCTTTCAGAAATACAAGGAGAAATTGCAGGAAAACACATCAGTGGATATGTTGCTAAAAATACGACGCTGAAAAATAGAAGAAGTTAGATTTGTGATTCCTTTTCTTGCAGTTTGTACATTTTTGCAGCTCTTGTACATCTCTACTGCTGCTGCTGTTGCTAGTGGTGCTGTTACTGTTAATGCTGTTGTTGTTGTTACTGTTGCTGCTGCTGTTGTTGTTGTTGCTGTTGTTACTGTTGCTGTTGCTGCTCCTGTTGTTACTGCTGTTGTTACTTCTGCTGCTGATGCCTGAATAATCATAATGAACAATACAAATACTGCCACTACTAATGATGGTAATGACGATAATAATAATAATAATAATAATAATAATAATAATAATAATTATAATAATAATATTATAATAATAATAATAATAATAATAATAATAATAATAATAATAATAATAATAATAATAATAATAATTATAATAATAGTGGTAGTAGTAGTAGTAGTAGTAGTAGTAGTAGTAGTAATAGTAGCAGCAGCAGTAATAGTAGTAGTAGTAATAGTAGTAGTAGTAGTAGTAGTAGTAGCTGTAGTAGCAATAGTAGTAGTATCAGCAGTAGTAGCATTATGCGGTGTTATTACTAAAGAAAAAATTAGAGAAGCAAAGCTGAAATGTAAATGAGTGTGTTGGCGTCACGTTCAGAGGTTGGTCTTGGTCGAGGCGCCTCCACGTTGCTCTTTGTCATTCTGAGGAGCCATAACTGTCGCCCTGAACTAATTACCTTCGCTTTCTGCAGTCCAGTCACGTATTGCCAGGCGAGGAGATGAGAAGACAGGCTTGACCTTAACTTGCTTTCATCCAAATGGTGTGTGTGTGTGTGTGTGTGTGTGTGTGTGTGTGTGTGTGTGTGTGTGTGTGTGTGTGTGTGTGTGTGCTCTTTTTTTTCAGTAACCAGTTGAGGAAGTACAACCACCATCTTCAGTTGTTTTTTTTTTTTTCTTCAGTGTTTGGTCCTGTTTCCTTTGTCCGTCATGGCCAGCACGGTGCCTCCTAACGATGGATTTTGGCAGTGGTGTTGAACTGTTTTCGATTATAACATTGCGTATTGACTGTTTGGTCTCTTGGGGAGTTTGGAAAGGGTGTGTTTTCCTTTCATCGTTTTCAATTACAGTATTTGTAGGTACGGCACCAGAAACTTTGGGGCCACACAGCTGCCAGTTCTGAGTGGTCTCCTCGCGTCTACTGTCACAGGTGGTATTTCTCACCACTTTTAAAGAGGTACCCTGGAAACCTTTCTACGTCACCCTTGCTCCATCCCTCCATCCATCCAACCCACGCTCACTATTCACCTCGGCTCCTTGCCACCCCTCCGCTCTACGCTTCTCACCTATTCTCAATTTATATATATATATATATATATATATATATATATATATATATATATATA
>NC_059270.1:3310359-3337859 GCF_017591435.1 Portunus trituberculatus
CTCTCTCTCTCTCTCTCTCTCTCTCTCTCTCTCTCTCTCTCTCTCTCTCACAAGATGATGATGACATACACTTTTCTCCTCTCTCCGTCATCACCACCCTCACCACGTCTGCCACCTGCATTCCACGCCCGCCGCACGCTCTTTCCCACGCATACACCGCACGCACTTTTCTGCCTCCCTTCATCTTCTTCCTCCCTCTCCTCCTCCTCTTTCTCCTTCGTCTGGGTTCCTTGAGTTGTCGCCTCCCTCTCTTCTTCCTCTTTCTCTGTCTTTCCCCATCATCTTCTTGTATTGAGTTTCCGTCACTATTTATCATTAGGTTTTTGTCTTCCTCTTTTTTCTACATCTATTTCGTGACTCACTTTAGTAATCTCTTGCTTATCTGTAAAATGTGAAGCAATATCATGTTTTCGCTTCATAAATTCGCAAAGTTTTATGCACACGTGGAAATGATACCAATTATTCGACTCAGTAAAATATTTTGGGTTCTTAATATGATTTCATTGTGAGTCTGTGAGCGCTGGAGTCTCTCATTCAACCCAGTTATGAATGGCTAATCAAATTACGTTCTCGCGGCATCACCCTTGAGACTCCACGTAAATACCAGACAGCCAGCAGCATCGGGACCTGTATCTAAACACACTCTGGGACTTCACCGCCTTTCTCCTAAACGCATCTCATCAATTCAAGCCTTTTTAATCTTTTCATTTGTTATCTAGGTAAAATACTCCACCATATCTCTTTTTCTCACGCGGTTTAGAGACAAGAAAGTTGATTTTGTTTGTACACGCTTAATGTTGTATAATTTAATGAGCTCCTACGGTTTTAGACTTAGATGACTACCGAGACACACACACACACACACACACACACACACACACACACACACACACACACACACACACACACACACACACACACACACACACACACACACAGAGGGAAAGATACCTAATTATAATGTTGTAAAGGGTTAAAGTAATGAAGCACGTAAGCCTTGGTCCTGAGACAATGGATGAGAGGGACAACAAGAGGGAGCGAGTACATCATCAAGGGATATTACATGCATGAATAATGTAAAGGGTTCATTCTACGGGTTGGGTTTTTTTTTAATATTACCGCGATTGGAATACAAATGAGATATAGAGCAAGGGAGCAAACACAAGCGAAGACAGCACAACGGAACCCTGAGTCAAGTCTTACTATGAATATCCAAGGAGCTTTGAGTGAATGTGTGTACTGTTCCTTCAATGTCGTCTTTATTCTGCTTACTATTTGGTGATTTGATACAGAAATTTAAGTTGGGATTGAAATAGTAAAGACTGTGGCCATTAATCTTTTGACCTCCATTGGCCCTTCCTAATGTCAATAAAATCGTCTAATCACACCTGAAACTCAAGGTAGAAATGCGTCCAAGTACTGAAGGGGTTAAACCTTATGAGTATTGCGGCATCGGTTTCTTTATTAATTTATTCGTTTATTGATGTTTGTTTATCAGTTAGTTATGAAATTTGCCTTCTTTTTTTTATGAAGAAGCGAAAAATCACCTTTGTTAATGACTCATTGCATTCATACCCTATTTTAACCGCAGAACTTTAAAAACTATCTACTTAGCGATCCTCTGCAGTAGTGAATAGGTGAAAGAACTACCTTATGCTCCTTTTCACATACCCAACCACTTTCTCCTGCATAAAAAACAACAGACACCACACCACACAGCAATATCCAGATCGACCTTTACTTTCTCCTCCTTTCTTTTAAGCCTTGATGCTCTGGACGTCCTTGTTTCCACCTGGCTGAGTCTTCCTCGGGGCACCTCCCTCAGTGTGTCCTGGAGTGAAACAAGCCAATAACACGCTTGCCGCCATGCGTCTCTCAGGGGAGCGAAGGTTTGAGATTATGAAAACGTGACTGATTGAGGTTGAGGGGAACAGAAGGCAAAGGTAGAGAGGAGAGCCTGGGGGCGGTCGGGAGGGAATAAGTGGAAAACAGGCTCGACTTAGATAGAGGTAAAAGGGAAGGGGAAGGAAGAGGTAGAAATGGGGCATGAGGTTAAGGGAAAGAAAAGGGAAGATGGAGGGAAGAGAAGAAAAGGAAGGGTTAATAGTTGAAATACAGAAAAGAGAGAAGGGAAGGGAAATGAAATGGATAGAGAAAGGGATTGGAATAGAAGATGGCCAAGGAAAGGAAATGTAAAAGGTAGATGAGACAAAAGAAATGAAAATGGAAACTGAGAAGAAAAGAGGAAGGGAAGCGAAGGAAGGAAAGGGCAATACTTCATATTAAAAAAGAGAGAAGGGAAGGAAATTAAATAGATAGAGAAAGAAATGAATTTAGGGGATGGCTAAGGAAAGGCTAAAGAAACGAAAGAAATGAAACTTGAAACTGAGAAGAAAAGAGGAAGAGGAAAGAAAGAGAAGGAAAAAAAAGGGTAATATTGAAATGCAGAAAAAAAGGAAGGAAAGGAAATAAAATGGAAAGAGAAAGGAATGAGTACAGAAGATGGCTAAGGAAATAAAAGATAAAAGGGACACAAGAAATGAAACTGGAAACTGAGGAATGGGAGGAAGAACGTGCCTAGAAAATGTGTTTGAAGTTGAAATTGTTATGATTAATATTTTTTTTGATGTGTGGAGGTTCTGAGGTTCCGAGGGCGCGTGGAAGCAGAATATGGAACTTGTGGAAAAAACTGTTTAATTTGTAAGAAGAAGGTCACGCGGGGAAAACTTAAATTACTGAAGTGTGTGTGCTAGGGTTACCAATTGTGTGTGTGTGTGTGTGTGTGTGTGTGTGTGTGTGTGTGTGTGTGTGTGTGTGTATGCGAAACAGACAAGATATATCACGCCACCCATAATTACAGTCACTTCCTGGGTAGTAAAATAAACAAGAATGGCACAATTTGCAGTATATTACATTATAAACAAAGAGAGCAGAGGAGGGAGAACTGCCAACGTTTGCTTCCTTCAACCTCCTCAGAATCATGACGCGTTTCCATATTGATTCTGATTTAATGATTTTATACAGCTTCAGAAACTTATGTGGGGGTTAAAATAGAGAAAACTGTGACCATTAATCTTCCAACCTCCGTAGACCCTTCTTAATGTCAATAAAATGGTCTAATCGCGCAAAAAACCTCAAAGTAAAAATGCGTCCCAGTACTGAAGGGCTTAACTGCATAGCTGCCCTCTGCACGGGTCACACCAGATGGCACGCAAAAGCAACAGGAAAGAGAAATAGTTGAAAGCGGCGATGTGCAGTGTGCCGGTATTATGTGTCCTGTGACTTACTTTCCATTGCGTATCACCAGTTTCATTTATTCATCTCCATGCGCACCTCCAGCCTCAACTCGTCTCCTTTTCCACTGGCACACAGACGAGCGACAAGACGAATATTTGAAGGCAGTGATGCGCATGAAGAAGCGTTAGTCTTGTCCTCTATCTAGTGAATTTAAAGCTCTAAGTAAATATTTGTAATGCCTTAGCGAAGACCTGTTTGTTTTTGCTTTTTATGGAATGGGGAAATTGGCCAAAGGTACCAAAAAGAAAAAGAAAAGGCCATTTGATTGCCAGTTCCTAAGAGATTAAGAGAGTTAACCAAAAATCAGGGAGAAATGTCTTGAAACCTCCCTCTTAAAATAAAGTGAAGTCATAGGAAGATGGAAGTACATAATTATGTTACCTAGATACCTCTGATTAAAATAGACGTAAATAAGAAGGAATTATAACGTATATGCCATTTTCTAACTTACGTAGCTAGATTACAGGCTGAGTTAGTGCTGCTCTCTCCCTTCACGAGGTTTCCCAAGTGTGTACCAGGTGGAAATAATTCAAAAAGTATTTAAACACATTCGTATATAAACTCAGTATTCAGGTCCAATGTTTCTGAAAAGACATCTCATTTGTCACTACGTCCGTGCCGCATTTCTTCTTCATGCAGGGAATTTACAAGATCTAGCCTTGTAAAGTAAAATGGCCTCGTGTTCTGTGAGACATCTAGTTCAAAGCGAAGACATATTTATGCAGTTTTTTCTTTACCAATGTTTTACCGAATTCCAACAAAGAAACCGCATCTCGTCAGCATCCTCACAGAATATTCACAGTAAATTCAGTGTATGCATTAAACAGGCTTCACTTGCATCCTCGCTACATCGCTGGAGAGTAACCTTTTCTGGATAGCGGGTTAACGAACGCTTTACCGCACGGCAGACAGGAAGGAAAGAGAGAAGAAATTAATGTAAAGAAAACGAAAAGAACGAAAAAAATAAATTAAAGCCAGAGAGAGAGAGAAAGAGAGAGAGAGGAGGGAAGAGGATGACATGCTGAATATTTACAGTAATTTCAGTCTATGCATTAAACAGGCTCCATATGCATCCTCGCTATACATCGCTGGAGAGTAAGCTTTTCTGGATGGCGGGTTAACGAACTCTTCACCGCACGGCAGACTGTGTTCACTGCGGCGCTGAGTCTGTGTAACCAACTATGCCGGCCTGGGATCCTGTCTGAAGAGTGTGACATTGGTGTGAATTCATTACCATGGCATTCCCAGCTATTCCAACTCTATATGCTTTACACAGGTGCGTCTGAAGGCTTAATTTAACTTGTCTCGTGCAAGATGAAACTGATTATTGCTTTTTTAATAGAACAACGGTGAATTTAGCTTGCGGGGAGGCAGGGAGGGTGCTCTAACCAACGACTATGCCAACTGTAAATGTCAAAACAGCAGCATTTAATGAGAGTCTGTGGGGGTCAATCATTCTTTTTTTTCGCTGCTGAAATTGGCGTCCATTTTGAAGCCGCTCCTGCAATACTCGGTATGTGTTCAGACCGAAATCTGTTGCCTCAGGGATGTGGCACGACGCAGGCCTCACCGTGCAGGGTTGTGCTAGAGAGAGAGAGAGAGAGAGAGAGAGAGAGAGAGAGAGAGAGAGAGAGAGAGAGAGAGAGAGAAAGGTGTAGGAAGAAGAGAGAAGAAAAATTAATGTTAAGAAAACGAAAGGAAGGAAGAAAATAGATTAAAGCCAGAGAGAGAGAGAGAGAGAGAGAGAGAGAGAGAGAGAGAGAGAGAAGATGACATGCTGTGTGCTGCTTCTACGTAAAAGAAAAGAAAAAAAAAGATAAAAAAAAACATTTGAGTCATACAGTTCTGGAGATACGCGTGATGCAAGGAAAAGTGTGTGGCTGCTTCCATTAGCTAGTGGTAAAAGTAGACGTGTCATTATAACACATTCGCATACTCAGAGTGGGCAATGCATGAAAGTGGCTATCACGTCTTCTTTAACGCGTGTTTTGCTCTGCGCCGGCGACTTACTTAGAGCTGAGTTCCGTTCCCTTGTTCTCGTTCCGTCATATCGCTTATAGAATTTTATGCATTAGTGATGTGCTTAAATTTTTTTTTTATTATTGAGAATTTGTTTAACTAAGAATGAATGCTAAGTGGCTATAGAAGTTGGTGAAAGAGAGTATCATTTATTCCTTCCCTCTCTCTTAAGTGTGTACAACATGTAGTGACTGACTGTGAGGCTCTTTCTTGTCAAGCTGTGAGAGGAAACTTCCTTATCTCACCATGAAGAAAGCAAATCCTTTTAAACTTTCATTTATATTTCCAGTTAACAAATACGTGAGTGAAATATGAAGAAAAGTGATTCCACGGTTTTCTTTTGTGTGTGTGTGTGTGTGTGTGTGTGTGTGTGTGTGTGTGTGTGTGTGTGTGTGTGTGTGTGTGTGTGTGTGTGTGTGTGTTTTGGTTTGGTGTGCTTTGAATGCGTTTTGGTGTTTTAAGTGCGTTTTGGTGTGTTTTGAGGGCGTTTTGGTGTTTTGAGTGTGTTTTGGGGTATTTTGAGTGCGTCTTGGTGTTTTGAGTGCGTTTTGATGTTTTGAGTGCATTTCAGTGAATTTTGGCGTATTTTGAGTGCATTTTGGCATATTTTTATTATATTCATTGAGTGGTTCGGTTCATTTTCATTTTCAAGGTAAGGAAAGCATGCGAGTACCATTTTACTACTGTCCCCGCTGCTACTGCTGCCACTGTTGCTACTACGATGTCAAAGTTATTGGTGTTGTTGGACATGTTAAAGGTGGTAGTGTTGGTATTAGTCCTACTACTACTTAAACTGCTACTACTACTACTACTACTACTACTACTACTACTACTACTACTACTACTACTACTACTACTACCACCACCACCACCACCACTACTATTACTATTATCACTACTACTACTACTACTACTACTACTACTACTACTACTACTACTACTACTACTACTACTCTCCATATCAAGATGACAAACGATAATCCTTTGCGGAGTGAAGGGAAATAGTAAAGAGAGAGAGAGAGAGAGAGAGAGAGAGAGAGAGAGAGAGAGAGAGAGAGAGAGAGAGAGAGAGAGAGAGGGAGGATGACCCGCTACCTTGCCAAAACCTCGACTTAAAAATCAACCTTAGGAAAACTACTCCTATTCTCTCCTAATGAGTTGCTCCGTTCGAAAAAAAAAAAAAGAGAAACGAAAAGAAAGGAAAACGAAAAAAAGGAAAAAAAAAAAAAGGAAAAGTTGGCCGAAAAATTATGACACGATGCGAAAATTTCCTGACGTATAAATCACCATAATTATATAATGATGTTTTATGAACCAGTTACGAGTATCAATATTTTTCCCTTCCCTATTTTTAGTCTCGAGAAAGTGATCAGTAGTATTATATTTGGCAGTGGGGGGAACTTGTGTGTGTGTGTGTGTGTGTGTGTGTGTGTGTGTGTGTGTATGACATAATGGAGGAAAGGTGACTGTGAGAGAAACTAGAGGAAGGAAAGGGAGAGAAAAAGGGATAGAGAGAAGGAAAAAAATAGTAGATAAGGAGAAAATATTGCAAGGAAAGAAACGAAGGAAAGTTAGAAGAGGAGGAGGAGGAGGAGGAAAAAGAAGAGGAAAAGTGAGAGAGAGAGAGAGAGAGAGAGAGAGTGTGTGTGTGTGTGTGTGTGTGTGTGTGTGTGTGCTTTCTCCGTCGGAAAATGCAGGCTCTTAGTAATAGGAAGACTTGTAGTGAAGACTCTTGATGAAGAAAGGAAAGATGGAGATTGCATGCAGGAGGAGGAAGAGAAGGAGAAAGAAGAAGAAGAAGGAGGAAGAAGAAGAGAAGGAGGGAAAAGAAGAAAAAGGACAGAAGATACGAGAAAGGGAACTGGAGACGAAAGAGATAGGGGAAGGTGAGAGAAAGAAGAGGAGGGAGGAGACGGTGCAAAATGGTGGAAGAGGAGCCAGGCAATGGAGTTGGGCTGGCTAATCCTGTCTTTCCGCCCCACCATTACTGCTCAGATCCTCACACACACACACACACACACACACACACACACACACACACACACACACACACACACACACACACACACACACACACACACACACACACACACACACACACACGTCCCCATCATCATTCGCTGACGTGGAGAAATAACGATGGAAAAAAAAAACATTGGTGTCCGCGTCCGTATCTCCCGCCCGCATACAACCTTCTTCCTCTTCTTGACGCGCGAAATCACTTGGATGGTGCGCAGAAAATGAAGGAGGGAAAAAAATCTTATTCGGAAACAGGAGGAAAAAAAGGATGTGGTAGGGAAAGTTTGTTCTCTATCCGGAATAAAAATGTTTCTATCCCTTTTTCGTGTCGCCGTGCCATGAGGTTCGTGTTTGTGCGATGTTTATAAGAGTGAAGGTGCCATTCTTTCTTCTTTTCTTGTTTTTGGCACGGTCAGAAATTCTCCATCCTGGCTCTCGTGCAAGGAAAGACCTCACCTCACCTTGAAAGCCCCCGCAGCCCTGACACAGCCTCGCATCGCAGGGCTGCCCAGAAAGTTTATTCTAACTAAAGCTTGAAACTTTTCCAGTGTCAGGTGATACTCGACACAGTTCCACAAGTCCAGGGCGGTGTGGCTCTCTTTGTCTTTCCCAGTAGGGCTCTGTGGCGAGCTCGGTTGAGGGCGGGGGATGGAAATGAAGACTTGTGAGGTCACTCTAATTCATGGTGGGCCGCGGTGACTCAGTGACCTGCTGGAGTCAAAAAAGCAAAGAAATATTTTTCATACATTTTTTTTGCCATGAAACGTTACCTTAATCTGATTGATCTGCCAGTCATCATAAATAATAATTACCCCGGCTTTTTATCGTCACTCGCGTGTCGAAATTGCCTCAGTCCAAGAGGATAAAGTGCTAATCAGGTATTGGAAGCACCGGGGCGTGTCATCCGTGACTGTGGTGCAGGCGCCCGAGTCATCTGGCAGCTGTCAGATGATCAGAGAGAGAGAGAGAGAGAGAGAGAGAGAGAGAGAGAGAGAGAGAGAGAGAGAGAGAGAGACACACACACACACACACACACACACACACACACACACACACACACACACACACACACACACACACACACACACACACACACACACACACACACACACACACACACACACACACACACACACACACAACACACAGAGAGAGAGAGACACACACAGAGAGAGAGAGAGAGAGAGAGAGAGAGAGAGAGAAAGAGAGAGAGCAGAACAGAACAGAGCAGAGCAGCAAAACCACACTAGCAGAATCACAATCCACCAGTGGACACTGTAGAGAAGGTGGTGGTCAGAGGCGGCACGTTGACAACAAAATATGGGCAGAATTGCGACAGTAATACAGAGAGAAGCGGGACAGACCCGTCAAGTTTTTCGCAAAAGATCACCCGAGATACACAACTGGTTACCAAATCGTCATAATCATCGGCAGAATCGATATACAGTTTGGTCAGCCTCGGCTTCGGGCTCTGCATGTGGCAGTAATTCAATACTTAATTCCTTCCACAGCGCTGCGTCGCGAGGAAAGCAGCTCGTTCCAGTTTCTCGTGTAATGGAATGAAGGTGTGTTAAAATTTTTGAAACGAAAATTAACAGTGTCGTGTTACACCAAATTTTTGCACATGTGAGAGTGAGAGCGAGGGAAGGCGAGAGGGAAGCAGTGATGCACTCAGGAGATTTAAGCTTGTTATCATCAAGTTACGTAAAATGTAAGTAAATTGAGATGAGTAAGGATTAGGAGAATCAGATTAATGTGAAGCAAAAAGTTACAAAAAATAACGTCATAACTATTTTACCCTGTTAGACTAAACATCCTGCTTGTTGGGTCCATTAGAACGTTTTAGTCACTGGTGCAAAATATGGAAATACAAATTTTGGAAGGCTGTTATGCACTAATAGGGACGTGGTGAGGGAAGCGATAGCTTAGTGGATGAGGTGGTGAGCGTGGGATCGGGGAGACGTCAATGCGTAGGTTCGAATCCCACCACGTGCCGTCTTGAAACTTTGTCTTTTATCTAGTAGTTTAAAGTTACCTACACGTCACCATGATACCCAGATTCTAGGTAGAGGTGTAATTGCCTTACACCAAAGATGCGCTTGGTTGGTGATATGGGCCCTGATATTGGTACCACTATGAATAAAATTACCTGCGCCGCTAATGGGTGGAAGCTTCAAGTAGACCTACAGGCGCTATAGTCCATAACATGAAAAAAAAGGCATCAAAATCCACGGCCAGCTTGTCACACTACCTTTTGAAATTTATTGATATGTATGACTTTATACACAGATATTCACGACTACTTTATTCCTCCACAACCTTGTCATTTATGTGCATGCAGCAAATAAGCATCATTGAGGAGACTGGCGACGTTGAGGTGGCGGTGGCGGTGGCAGTGGCGGTGGCGGTCTAGCTTCCAATACTTCGCTCGAGTTCCTTCTTATTGAGGCAAGGGCGAGTGCTTACCAAGGACTTCCTGAAATGGATCGTCCGACAGGAGGCGCTTTTGGGATACTAACTGGGATAAGAGAGAGGAGAAAAACTGGGTCATAGAGAGAGAGAGAGAGAGAGAGAGAGAGAGAGACTTTGGTGGTAATGGAAGACAAGGATTTGAAATTAACAACCCAGCGTCTTATTACGAGGAAGGCGTGTCACTTGATGGAGACTGCTTGATGACACTCCCTCACCCCCTCCATCCATCCCCACATCCCCTCCCCACACACACATGGCTGAAAGTGGAAAGAGGAGGAAAAAGAAAATCCGAGTATTCATTGGGAAACTTTGGCCTTCTTTTAAAACTTTTTGTCACAGTTCAGGTATATTTTTTGTCCTCTGCTCTCATCTCTTCTTCATTCTTTCATTTATTAGCTCCTTCCTTTCTCGAATCTTTTCATTTTTCCCCCTTCTTTTTTCCACGTTTCCCTTCACATAGGTCTCTTCGTTTGCGTAGTCTATTCACCTCCTCCATATTTCCATCCGTTTCCCCTTTCCCCTTATCTCTCCTCCTGGTCTTTTCTTACTCCAGTCTCCTACCTTTCCTTTTTCACTCTTACCCCATTTCCCTTCTCACATTTTTCCTCTCTGTTCTGACCCCACTTTCCTCTCCCTGGCTTGTCTTTATTTTTTATCGCTCTCCTCCCAGCTTCCCCCTTTTTCATTCCTCCTTCATTTCCCCATTCTGTCCTCTTCCTGCCTCTTTGTCTCCTCCGCGGCGCTCCCAATATCATAGCAGGTTTCCATAATGCTTTTCATGACGCTTGGCAGATCTCCTCTCAGTTCCATTTCCTTAGAGACAAGAGAGAATTTTCTTTCGGCATAACGTTTTAAGCCTCTCAACGTTTTCTTTCTTTTCTTTTTTTTCGTTTCTCGCATAATGAGTTTCTGATTTCTTGCTCCAGTTAAACGTATATATTATTTGAGAGGATTTTTTTTCTTCTTTTTTTTCTTTTCTTTTTTTCTGCCTTTCGTTTTCGTCCCTCTGTGAAAAGTTGAGCCATTAAATAATAAGTGGGAAGTTGTGTTTGTGTGTTTCGCTTCTGTGTGCTCTTCCCGTTACACGTTATGCCCTCGTGAACTGCTGGTGTTGTCAGGCCGAAGACAACTTTAATCACAGAAAATGTATGTGTCTTTGTACTTTTCATTCTTTTCGTTTCTCTTTACTGCCGGTTAGTGTGGCGGTCAGAGCACGGAACTAACTCCACTGAAGCACTCAAGGCCCATTCATCAAGCCACACGGAACTAGAGGACTGTTATAGTTGTTGTTACTGTGTTAGGACGACCGGCGAGGCTGAAGCGGTGGCGGCCTCTTCCCTTGTCCTACTCGCACCTTGAGGCTTGAGGCAAACGGTCAGAGTGGCACGCTAGACTCTGGGTGTCGCCGGAATGGTTACTGTACAAACACGCCTGCCAGTTAGTCCAGCGTACACCAACATCTCTTTCTTGCTCAGTTTTCCTTAGTTGTAGTCTGCGCCTCAGGTCCGTATTCTGAAACGCTTTGCTCTCTTTTTATTTCTTTATTTATACCATGTGGGCTTTTCACGGGAATTTATGGGTTAAAGGGGGTACTTCTCTTATCGTCACTGCTTTCCAGAGACTCTAATTGAAGATACTCGTGTTTTTAAGAGTATTTTTATGGTTCTGGAGATGGATTGGAAAGATTTCTAGTATATTAAAAGGAGAAATTGTCTTGAAAACCCGGCTAGTCGTCTCTGTGGCCTTGAAAAATTGTAGTGAGAAGGGAAGGCGTTTCTGAATAAGGTCGTCATCGTCAACTCACAGCTGCTGCACTACACAGGCTGAGCTGGCCGACACTCGAGGGTTATTTGCCACACCTTGCACTTCTCATAGCTGGGTTACGTTATTACATTAAGCTCCCCTTCTGCTCCTGCTTAGATGTAGAACCGTAGATCAGCCGCACATGGTGGACTATAGACAGCGCACACGGCGGCCTAACCACGGTCCAACAGCCGCAGAGGAAAGATCGGGTTTAATATCCGTTTGTACACAGATAAGAGAATTATTCCCTGACCATCAATGCGGCGCTCGTTAGGCAGGCAGTGAAGGTGATTAGGAGTTAATGAGTTGTTCATCAGGCTCGAGCTTAGTTTGATGAGTAGGGGCTGCTCCCAACCACGCCACGCCGCCGCTAGAGGTTACTACAGCTTTATACCCTGTGTGTGTGTGTGTGTGTGTGTGTGTGTGTGTGTGTGTGTGTTGTGGGTCAGTTTTAAGGTGCGTTGCTGGGTCGGCTTTGTCTAACCCTGAGGAAGGCGTGGTGGGCGGCGGGCTGTGGTCGGTGGGCGGTGGGAGGGAGTGTCTTCAGGGCCTCACGCGGCTTGCTTGATTGCCTTTCAGCTTCTGTTTGCCTTCAAAGTAATCAGAGGTCAGCATTTCCAAGTTGCTTGATTTTAAACTTCTTTTTCAAACTAAATTAATGTTGACTTCCGGAGCATCAAAAAAAGAAAAAAAGAAAAAACTTATAAAAAGCTTTCACATCCTTTTCTGAAACGTGAATGTTACTTTTTTACACGTTTAGCAATTTTCTCCTCCGCCATTAGGAATTACAGGAAGCTGAGTCCATCCTTTTCATGCGAATACTAATTGCCTCGCCTCCAGTAAGCCGGGGAAAGTAGTGGGGAGGGAGCTAGGAGGTGGGGGAGAAGTGACGGAAGGAGGAGGAAGAGGAAGGGAGATGTTGATAGCGATGTGATGTGTTGGATAGTAGTAACAGGTAGCGTGCTTTGAGGCAAGGCAAAGGGAAAGGGGCAGGGATGTAGAGGAATAGAACAGAACATTAAGTGACGGTACGGGAGGAGGAGGAAGAGGTAGGGAGATGTTGATAGCGATGTGATGTGTTGGACAGTAGTAACAGGTAGCGTGCTCTGAGGCAAGGTAAGGGGAAAGGGAGAAAGGATGTAGAGGAATAGTACAAAACATTTTTACGTATGGGGGAGAGAAACAGAGATAATGATAATAGAAGGAATATTAGTGTGAAGCGGGAGTGTTGAGTGGACGGGGCGGTGATGAAGATGAGGGGAGACTGCCAATGAGAGACTGAAAGGGATGATAATAGATGATAATAATTAAAGGCAGGTGATTGGGACAGGTGGCGCAGGTGAGGGACGTGACGCTGATGACTGCTAAGTACTAGTGACAAGAGTGGGTTGGTGGTGGGAAAATGTGAGTGGCGAGGTAGTAATGATAATGGAGGAACAGTAACGCGGGGTCAGGAAAAGGGGGCGTGGCAGGACTGGCAGCTCGGAAGGGACAGTAGTAGAGTAGCGTGGCATGGCGTGGCGTGGCGTGGCGTGGCGTGGTGTGGCGCTGTAGTTAGTGAAGGAAGGAAGAGATAAAAGGAAAGAGGACAGAGGTGGTATCGCGTGTGGTTGGGACAGAGGTGTGGTGGGGAATAAAGGTGTGTGGTGGTGGTGATGGTGGTGGTGGTGGTGGTGTGGCCGGCAGGATCAATATGGCAGCTCCAGCGGTTCGGATAATGTGTACTTTGACTTGCGTGCTCCTCCCGCTGCTTTGCTTTCTTCCGCTGTTCACTTCACAAACACCAACTCCAGCTAATCTCTTCCCGTCACTCTGCGCACAAAACACTTCCTTTCTATACCTTTCTTACATCACTCGCCGCCTTGCACACTCTAACACAATTACTACATTATTTTTCAACATTTTTCCCCAACACTTTCACTCACCATTATCACCACCGCCCTGTCCGCCATCTCCGTCATCATTATCTTCGTCGTAAGTGTCACGGCGATGTCCTTCCAATTTCTTCGGTCGTGTCCAAGCGGTGGCCGTGACCCAGACTCGCCTCGCCTCGCCCCGGCCTTTGGAAACATGTGCTATCACCCTCCATCAACCCCGAGCCACCGTCACTACCACGTCCTTCTCTTCTTCTTCAGCCTCGTCTTCTTCCTATCATCGTTACGGCCCTTTTTCTCTTTCTCTCTCCCACTCTTTCTTTCTTAATCTCATTTGTCCTCCCTCTACCATCATTTTTCTAGATTTTTCAGCGTCATTTTTCTCCGTCAGTCCGCGACATCAGCGTATCTCCTCTCGCTCTCCTTCCCCCTCCAGCTTTTTCCCTAACAATACAGCCTCGTTGGTGGAGCGGCGGGGAGTCTGATGGGACCGAGCCTCTCCTTTCACAAATGTC
Source organism: Portunus trituberculatus (assembly GCF_017591435.1). Lineage (NCBI taxonomy): Eukaryota > Metazoa > Arthropoda > Malacostraca > Decapoda > Portunidae > Portunus > Portunus trituberculatus. The sequence continues at coordinate 3,324,359 of NC_059270.1, forward strand.
TTCTCTGATAGGCGGCAGTGGGTCCTGAGCCAGTGTGGGAACCCAGCTTGGTGTCGTAATAGCCTTTTTTCCCTGCACTAATGGAAATAGACTTAGCTGTAAAAAAATTAATCAGAAAGGACTTGGTTGCTGCTCAGTGAAGGAAAAATATGAAATGGAAAAAAAGGAGTATTTTATATTGGTTAAAGATGCGATGGCTTGCCTCTAAGACGATTTAAGTAACAGGGAATAGAGAAAGAGTCAAACAGGAAAGGAATTTAAGTCCTTCACCGGTAAAGGAAAGAGTAACTGCCCTGGCTTTATGGGAGAAAGTTCAATAGATTATAGGTGAATATAAGTGAGTACCATAATACGCTCAGTTATTGGACGTCGAGAGGGCACACAAATTGCCAGAATTCATATAACATTAGGAAAACAAACTGAGGGCACCACATAAACAGCAGCGCAAGGAGGTGTGACTTCTCAGGCTTTGAAAAATGTGAACATTGAAGAAACGAGTAGTATTTGGATCACCTTTGTGTGGTAATGTGTGGTTAGAGTCCATAGCAGGTCCACACACAAGGGGCGCACTTCATTCAAGGAGGCAAACGGTTGTATTGAGTCGCTAAGCATGTAAAGGGTCGGAGGGAAGGAGAAACGAAAGCTACTCAAGACACGCACCCATTGAGTTTTATTTTATGGGGGATTAAGTATTGAATTTCCATTTAATATTCTTTACGGCAAGTGTAGAGGAAGGAGTCAGCTGGTTATCGGAAGGAGAGATGACTTTTTTTTATTTATACCATGTGGGCTTTTCACGGGAATTTATAAGCTAAAGGGGTACTTTTTGGGGTACCTCCTATCTCAAAGCCCACACGCTAGGAAACCGTTGCCCCGAATAAAGAAGCCCAACCTACACTCGGACCGTGGACAGGATTCGAACCCGTGCGCTTGGAGACCCCTCGGATCCCAAAGCACGCATGGTTCCACTGTACCTCGGCGGGTGAGGGTGTCCAGTGGATTAATGGACAGAACATGAACTTTGAAGGAGAGGTGACTTATGAGGGTGTCCAGTTCACTAATGGACGGGAGAACATGAACTTTGAAACACTAAAAAAAAATATGAACTTTCTGACGGAATTAGAAGAAAAAATTAAGGGAAGATAAGCATTTAGTTAAATATAGCGTAAAAAAAACTTCAGCCAAGAGTTTAGTGAATTTTTTTTTTTTTCGTTTTAGGGAGAGTCGTTTATCAGGTCAGGCTGGAAAAATTATACTTACACATTTTTTCTCCTCTTAATTCTTGCCAAACTTAAAAATAGCAGAGTGAAATCATTTTAACTTTGTACATACGCGCTGGTGTCTGTGGGCCGCAGTCTTCCATCTTGTGTATTTGTTCAGAGAGAGAGAGAGAGTCTGTGTGTGTGTATGAGAGAGTGAGGCAGGTCGGAAAGTGATTAAAGCAGTGGTGATGACTGGTGTTGTGACGGCACCATCTGGAGGGCGGAGAACGGGGCACTGTGAGAGAGAGAGAGAGAGAGAGAGAGAGAGAGAGAGAGAGAGAGATTTATCCTCTCTCTCTCTCTCTCTCTCTCTCTCTCTCTCTCATTCATTTTTATGTGTGTGTGTGTGTGTGTGTGTGTGTGTGTGTGTGTGTGTGTGTGTGAGAGAGAGAGAGAGAGAGAGAGAGAGAGAGAGATCTCTCTCTCTCTCTCTCTCTCTCTCTCTCTCTCTCTCTCTCTCTCTCTCTCTCTCTCTCTCTCTCTCTCTCTCTAAAACCAAGTAAAAATAAAACTGAAAAAAATAAGTAAAAAAAAAAAGTAAGATAAAGCTTAGAAAAATTGCGTAGCTAGGAAACGGGTCAGATTGTGAGATTGTGGGCTTGATTGGTGCACCTGAAGCGAGGAGCCTCAGGTGTAAGGAGGTATGGGGCTGGACGGGGCTGGGATGGGGCTGGGACGGGGCAGGGACGGGGCAGGGCGGAACAGGAAGGGGCTGGGCTGCGAGGGAAGGAGGGAAAAGAATTGGATAAGCAGTGGAGATTGGAGAGAAAAAGGGAGATTTGTGATTAAGAAACAAAATGGATAAGAAAGGATTAACCCACTGAGACGCATATTTACCAGAATTTTGTGTATTAGACGATTTTATTTACATAAGGAAAGGTGTGTAGATGTCAAAAGATTAATTGGCCTAAGTCTTCACTATTTTAATCCCTTTGTAAATTTCTGAAGCTGTATAAAATCACCAAAAAGAAAGCAGAATGAATATAATGAATATGGAAACGCGTCCTGGTACTGAAGGGATTAAAGATAAAGATTCGTATTTACAGCATTTTACTCTCAACACGACTATTTTCTAAGGCCACAGAGATGACTGGCCGGGTTCTGAAGAGTATTTCATTTTCATAACGCAGAAATCACGTTAATTTGTCACTAAAACCTTCAAAAGACCCAGAAAAACGCGTGTGCCTTTAACTAGAACCTTTACAAAATAGTGGAATTCTGTCGTGGAAGTGTTTAGAGTAGGAACCTTCAAAAACACTTAACTCTCTCACATAGACGATTTTTTAAGGCCACGTTAATTTGTCACTACAACCTTGAAAACACCCGGAAAAACACGTGTACCTTTAACTAGAACCTTGACAAATAATTGAAGTGTCCGTCGTGGAAGTGTTTTAAGAATAGGGACTTTCATAAGCATTTTACTCTCTCACATAGACAATTTTCTAATAACACGTTGATTTATCACTACAACCTTGAAAACACCTTGAAAAACACGTGTACCTTTAACTAGAACCTTGACAAATAATGGAAGTGTTTAAGAATAGGGACCTTCATAAGCACTTTACGCTCTAACATATATGATTTACTAAGACCACGTTAATTTATCACTACAACCTTGAAAACACCTTGAAAAACACGTGTACCTTTAACTAGAACCTTGACAAATAATGGAAGTGTCCGTCGTGGAAGTGTCTTAGAATAGGGACCTTCTTACTGCCATATTTCATCATAATTTTCTTATTTTATTTGTGTGTGTAGGAAAAAGTGTGCCTTGCCTTTTGTTTTCTTGTCCCCTCTTCCCATTTTCTTAATTTGTTACCATCCATGTCTTTTTTTTATTTCGTGTTCCTTATTAGGTTGGGTTGGGTGAGGTTAGGTTAGGTTAGGTTAGATTAGGTTAGGTTAGGTTAGGTGAGGTTGGGTTAGGTTAGGTGAGGTTAGGTTAGATTAGATTAGGTTGGGTTAGGTGAGGTTAGGTTAGATTAGATTAGGTTAGGTTAGGTGAGGTGAGGTGAGGTGAGGTGAGGTTAGTTGTAGTTTGTGTTTCATTATTCAGGGGTGAAGTGGTGTGTATCTCTCTCTCTCTCTCTCTCTCTCTCTCTCTCTCTCTCTCTCTCTCTCTCTCTCTCTCTCTCTCTCTCTCTCTCTCTCTCGGATTTCCTATCTATATTTGTCTTTGTATTTTCCTTTTTCCTCTCTTTCTTTTTCCGATTCTTTTCTATTCCTATTTTTCTGTGATAGTAAAGAGACACTTTTATATCTTTTATTTTCTCAATTTCCTTTCCAGCACCCGCTTTCTTTTTTTTCCCTTATCTTATTTTTCGTATATTTATTTCCGTCTTTCCTTTTTCCTCTCTCCCTCTCCTTCGCTTCATTTTTTTTTCCTTCTTGTTCTTTCTTCTTTTCCAATTTCTTCCTTCTCTTTCTCCTTTGTTCATTATTTCTCATTTGTTCTCTCCTTTCATTCCCTTTCACCTTTTTATCTTCTTCTTTCTATTTTACCTTCTTCTTCTTCTTCTTCTCCTCTTCTTCTTCTTCTTTAATCCTCATTACCTGCCTCCTTTTAAGCTTGTATCCCTTCCTTGTTTCCCCTAACCTTCATCCTTATTTCCTCCCTTTCCCTTCCTCCTCCTGTTTCTTCTTTATTTATCCTTCTTTCTTCCCCTTCCTTCGCCCTGCCTCATCTCCCTCCCTCCATTTCTCTCCCCTCCCTCTCTCTCCCGTTTTCTGTTTCCCTCTCACCACTGGAGCTTTATTACTCAGGGAAAGGTGAGAGAGAGAGAGAGAGAGAGAGAGAGAGAGAGAGAGAGAGAGAGAGAGAGAGAGAGAGAGGGAAAAAAGAAGAGAGGGGAATGGCAAGGGAGATTTGGTTATGTACCTGATCTGTTAGTCAAGGTAAGCTGGAGGAGGAGGAGGAGGAGGAGGAGGAGGTGGAGGAGGAGGAGGAGGAGGAGGAGGAGGAGGAGGAGGAGGAGGAGGAGGAGGAGGAGGAAGAGGAGGAGGAGGAGGAAAGAAAAGAGGATCAAATTATTTTGCCGCAGTAGTGAAGTTCTTCCGCGCTACATCTCTTATTGATAGAGAAGAAGAAGAAAGAGAGAGAGAGAGAGAGAGAGAGAGAGAGAGAGAGAATATAATGAAGAGTTTTTATTTTTAGCAAAGCGAGCCCAACTAATTCTAACCAGCAAGCCTTCCTGAGTCAGCCGATGATAGAATACTGAAGCTTTTGTCCCTCCACCACCACCACCACCTTGTCTTGACACACACACACATACACACACACACACACACACACACACACACACACACACACACACACACACCTCATAGTTTCTTCATCAAAATTCTACAAACACGCTTCTCTATAGCATTGTTTTCTTTTTCTTGTGTTTTTTTTTTTTTTTACCTTTTTTGTTTATAGTTTGGATTTTTTTGGGGGGTTTTGGATAAGTAATTCTTGTTTTGTTTTTAAAGTTGCTAAAGTCTTTTGTTTTCTCTCTCTCTCTCTCTCTCTCTCTCTCTCTCTCTCTCTCTCTCTCTCTCTCTCTCTCTCTCTCTCTCTCTCTCTCTCTCTCTCTCTCTCTCTTTCTTTAACTGAGGTCGCTTTACGATGGACACAACGATCGCTCTGAGACTTCCTTCCACTCTCTCTCTCTCTCTCTCTCTCTCTCTCTCTCTCTCTCTCTCTCTCTCTCTCTCTCTCTCTCTCTCTCTCTCTCTCTCTCTCTCTCTCTCTCTCTCTCTCTCTCTCTCTCTCTCTCTCTCTCTCTCTCTCTCTCTCTCTCTCTCTCTCCGTCTTACCACCTTCCACCTTTCCTTCTCTTCTTTCTCATTATTTTCCTCTTCTCTTACGTCTTCTTCCTCGCTTTCCACACACACACACACACACACACACACACACACACACACACACACACACACACACACACACACACACACACACACACACGTCTTCTCTTGGGAAAACCTTCGCATGTGAACCTCAGGCGTGTGAAATTTACTTCGCTAATTTTTCCAGTTAATATATTGCTTTACTCTCTCTCTCTCGTGACGGACGAATGTGAATAGAATGAGGCACGAGAGTTGAGAGAGAGAGAGAGAGAGAGAGAGAGAGAGAGAGGGAGAGGGAAGGAGGGAGGGAGGAAGGGAGGAACCAACCATCAAAAAAGAAAGAAAGGAAATGAAGAAGAAGATGATGATGATGAAGAAAAAGAAGAAGGAGACGAAGAAGAGGAGGAGGAGGACGAGGACGAGGACGAGGACAAGGAGGACGAGGAGGAGAAGGAGGAGGAGGAGCAAGAGGAAGAAACACGGAGAAAGAAGAAGAAACAGGAGAAAAAGAAGGAAAAGAAAAAAAAAGAAAAGAAAAGAAAAAGATGAAGGAAAAGAAGACGAAAAAGAACAAAAAACTGGATAAAAAAAAGAAAAAAAAGAAAAAATGGCAGAATTAAAACAGAACCACATAAACTAAAGGAAGAAAGGGCAAATAGAGTCAAGAATTATATAAGACAGACTGCTTCCTTTTTGTGCAGAGTAAGTAATTATCCCACGTAACCTACTTTCCATTACTTCATTTAGGTCATTCCTGTAGTTTCCTTGCTGTTAACCTTATTTTCAAGTAGGAGAAGAGCAAATAGGTCAAAACTCAGGGAGAAATAGAAAGATCTGAGGAATAAGGAGATTCTGTGCCTGGGAGAAGAAAAGTAGCAGGAATGGGACCAGGAAGAGGAGGAGGAGGAAGATATTGATACTCGTGAATCTCGTTGAGCACAAAAGGAAGGAAGAGTAAGCACTGCGGAGGGAAGTGAATTGGAGGAGGAGGAGGTGGTGGTTGGTGGTGGTGGTGGTGGTGGTAGTGGTGGTGGTGGATTTTAGTAGAGAGAGCAGGAAGAAAAGAATGTTTGTGAATGAAGAAGCAAGGGACTTCAAATAGAGATGAATGGACGGGGCTCGTGCGTACATGGAGAGAGAGAGAGAGAGAGAGAGAGAGAGAGAGAGAGAGAGAGAGAGAAAGTGGTAATTCTGGCTTTGTTATTAGCTTTCTCTCTCTCTCTCTCTCTCTCTCTCTCTCTCTCTCTCTCTCTCTCTCTCTCTCTTTCTCTAACATTTTATGAAGACGAATTAAGTTCAATATTTCTGGATAAAAAAAAAATGTGTTCCAGTACTGAAGCTGTTAAGAATACACACAAACACTTTCCTGCACGTGGCATCCCCAAATCCAAACTTAACCTAACTTCTCTATAACTTTAACACATCTCTCTCGGACCAGCAAGGGAACTGGCAACTTAGTGGGTATCTATTTTATTTTATTTTCTATTTTGTTACCCTTGGCCAGCTTTCCCCTCTTACTTAAAAAAAAAAACTTACTTCACCCAGAACGCTGTCTTCGCCTCTGTGTCTTGCCGAGTGCCATTAGTGCCAGTTGGTGCGTCAGTACTTATCGCCCCTCGCGACGCACAATATGAAGCCATGAGGTGATTATCGCAGAGTAACGGGGATCATCAGGCAGGCGGAGGGCGGGCGCTCGTTGGTGCTAAGGTCCGTACTCAAAAACGCTTTGCTCCTTCAACACGACTATTTTCAAAGGCCACAGAGATGATTAGCGGGGTGTTCAAGAGTGTTTCTCCTGTTAATAATGTAGCAATCTTGTCACTCTCCCTCTAGAACCGTAAAAACACCTTAAAAATTCGTGTAAATATAAGTAAAGCCTTTTGAAACAGTGGAGGTGATTAGCAGGGTGTTCAGTAGTATAGAAAATAATGTAGAAATCTTGTCGCTACGCCTCTAAAAACGTAAAAACACCTTAAAAAAATATCGTGTAAATTTAAATAAAGCCTTTTGAAACAGTGGAGGTGAAGCAAAAAAGTGTTTGAGGATACGAACCTAAAAGTTTTGGACGCACGCATGGTTTGGAGTTAAAAGCCCCACCGTGTTGCCCATTCTCCTGTTTACCGTGCAGGAATTAAGAATTATAGGGGTGTTAGCTGTGCACTTTACCTTCCGTGGGTGTTAGAATATGGGTAGAGGAGGCGTGGCGTAAAGCTCTGGAAGTACGTTAGTAGCAGTGTGGTGTTATGGTGAACGTAGGGTAGGCATGTAGTATCTGTGCACTTGTCATCCGCTTGTGTGAATTGAGGAAGTGAGTATAGGAGGGATGAATGAAGGCTGCAGAAGTATTAGTCGTATCAAGTCGAAGTATTGTATTTAAGCCACAAAGGAAGCAGTATACAGGCATTAGAACAACATACAACCACCATACAAAAATTTAGAAGTATTAGTAGTAGCTTGGAGAGTCGAAGTATTTTATTGAACCCACCAAGCATACATGTGTCCCAGACTTCTAACTCTATTGCTTTTTAATGGAACTGGCAATCAAATGGGCCTTTTTTTTTTGTTGTCCTTGGCCACCTTGCACAAATTTAGAAGTATTAGTAGTAACGTATAGAGTCGAAACATTCTATTTAACCCCCTTCAGTACTGTGACACATTTTTATCTTGAGAATTGTGTACGATTAGACCATTTTATTGACATTAGGAAAGATCTATGGAGGTCAGCAAATTAATGGCCAGAGTCCTCACTATTTCAATCCCCTACATGAGTTCTGAAGCTGTATAAAATCACCAAAATAGTAAGCAGAGTGAATATGGAAACGCGCCATGGTACTGAAGGGGTTAAGCCACCATTATACAACCATTAAAAGCCCATAGAACCACCATACAAGCATTAGTAACCCTATACAACCACTATACAATAATAACACAACCACCACCATCTAAAACAACCAAACTACAAACCAGAAGCGTCTCATACAACCCTTTACAAGATCCCAAACACACTTAGCGCCCTTCAAACAAACAGAGCACAGGAAATAGAGCCCACGTGATAAGCCAGATGGAAGAGAGGCTGCGGCAATGGAACCTTTGTTCGTATAGAGAAATAATGGAGAAAAAAATGCCTTGGGTGACGAAAGAATCTAATTGGATGTTTGTAGACACGTGAATGGCGTACTAATGTTGGCAGCGATAACCTTCTGAATCGATGGTGGAGAGCCGAGACAGCAGAGGAAGGTGATGACATTATTCTCTCTCTCTCTCTCTCTCTCTCTCTCTCTCTCTCTCTCTCTCTCTCTCTCTCTCTCTCTCTCTCTTTTGTCGTTGTCTTCATTAACACATTGCTTCTTTTCACTTAATCATCCCTCTCATCTCTTTCATTTCCTTTCTTTTTTTTCTCCTTTCAGCTCCTTTTTATCCTTTACGGCTTCTTTTTTTCAGTTCCTTACTCTCTCCCATCCTTTTACCTTCCCCTTCTCCTTCTCTACCTCCTTCCTGCCTCCCAACATCCCTCTCTCCCTCCACAGAACACACCCACACTCGCCCGGCAATTCTCTAGTTATTAACAAGATTGGAGAGAATAGGAAACTCGAGATGGGTAAAATTAGTTTCTTTTGAAGGCTGAGGGTCGCGTAGAAATCTGTTTCCTCCCTCTCTTTAAGCCTTTTCTCTTCATTTCCTCCCTCTCCTCGGCTGCTCCAGTTTCTTTTCCTCAATCGCGTCATTTCTTTCAGCGTCAGTGGTACCTCCTCCTCCTCCTCCTCCTCCTCCTCCTCTTCCTTCTTCTCTTTTTCTTCTTTCTTCTTTTTCTCCTTCTCCTTTTCCGCTTCCTCCTTTTCCTCCTTCTCTTTTTCCTCCTCCTCCTTATCCTCCTCCCCCTTTTCCGCTTCCTCCTTTTCCGCTTCCTCCTTTTCCTCCTCCTTCTTTTCCTCTTTCTCCTTTTCCTCCTCCTCTTCCTCCTTATCCTCCTCCTCCTCCTCCTCCTCCTCCTCTTTTTCTGTGTGTTAGCGTGGAGCTACTCATTAAGGAGAAGGTTGCCACGTTCTCGAATTACCTACCGTGTGTGTGTGTGTGTGTGTGTGTGTGTGTGTGTGTGTGTGTGTGCAGTATACTTTCTTATATGTGTTCGGTTGCTTTCCTTCACCGTCGATTGAGCGTGTGAACAGTATACGCCGTGCCTCTGGAGACTTCGTGGTGGTAGAAACATTCCCCGGGCTGTCGTGGCGCCTGAGGTGAGTGTGATACGAATCCGATGTTACTCTGCACCATGTTCGGTATAGTTTTAACTTGTCACCACGCTTCCAGATCTTCAGTTGTTGTTGGGCCGCCATGTTTGTGACGTCACTGTCATGTTTACACCACTGCTCCCGTGAGAGGCTCCTCCATCTACCTCTCTCTCTCTCTCTCTCTCTCTCTCTCTCTCTCTCTCTCTCTCTCTCTCTCTCTCTCTCTCTCTCTCTCTCTCTCTCTCTCTCTCTCTCTCTCTCTCTCTCTCTCTCTCTCTCTCTCTCTCTCTCTCTCTCTCTCTCTCTCTCTCTCTCTCTCTCTCTCTCTCTCTCTCTCTCTCTCTCTCTCTCTCTCAGAACCATCGGTGGAAGATTTTTTCTCTTGTCTGGATATATTGAGGATCTTGCTGGAATGGGTAGAGGTGTTTCTCCCTGAGTGTTGCGTGATTTGTTTGGATCAAGGCTCGTATTCTCAAACACTTCTGTGCTTCACCTCTTTCATTTCAAAAGACTTTAGTTAAATTTACACGAGTATTTTGAGGTGTTTTTATAGTTTTAGAGGCAGAGTGACAAGATTTATATATTTACTGGAGAAACATTCTTGAAATTCTCGTTAATCATCTCTGTGGTCTTGGAAAATAGTAGTGGTGAGAGCAAAGCGGTGAAGGAAGGCATGGGAAGTGTGTACAAGCACTGCCTCGCTTGCCTGCTTTGCTCGTAGCTTAAGAATTAGAGAAAGAAAACAGGCGCTTCCTTCCCCCTGTATGCATTCGTGTGTTAACTCCTTTAGTACCAGGACACGTCTTCATAATTCTTCTGCTTACTATTTGGTGATTTCATACAGCTTCTGAAACTTGCGTGGGGGCTAAAAGTAGTGAAGACTAGCCATTAATCTTCTGACCTTCACAGACCCTTTGTAATGTAAATGAAATCGTCTAATCACAGCCAAAACTCAAGGTAAAAATGTCTTCCAGTACTGAAGGGGAAAAGGAGTGTGCCAGAGTGTTCAGCAGTGAACGTGTATCTCCCACGAGGCGTCGCTTTGTGTCTGGTAAATGGCAACTAATGAAAAAGGTCAGGTGATAGAAATTTAATGAGGTGAGGTGAGTGCCATGACACATTTCCATATTCATTCTGCTTACTATTTGGTGATTTTACACGGTTTCAGAAATTCACGTGGAGGATTAAAATAGTGAAGACTGTGGTCATAAATCTTCTGGCCTCCATAGACCCATCATAATGTCAATAAAATGGTCTAACCACACAAAAATCAAGGTATAAATGCCTCCCAGTACTGAAGGTGTTAACAACCAACTGACAGATTGCGTGAAGTTACTGTTTCCTTTGCCAAACTTGTTAAATGACGATGTTTTGTTGCAGTCACTGAGGAACACCGCTTTATTTGTGTGACCTACTTTACCCCCCCCCCACACACACACACACACACACACACACACACACACACACACACACACACACACACACACACACACACACACACACACACACACACCAGGATTAGCTACAACAAGGGTACACTTGAAAGCATCTGCGTCTCTAAGGCAGAACATCCCGGGTGGTGCAGTGCGGGAGTTGTGGACCTCAGAAGTAGTAAATAGGAGAGAGAGAGAGAGAGAGAGAGAGAGAGAGAGAGAGAGAGAGAGAGAGAGAGAGAGAGAGAGAGAGAGACGTGAGTGTAGCGTAAGCCTCCTCCTTCAGTAGCTGTACAAAGAACAATGTGTCTTTCATCAGTGCAGGAGGTTGATTGTGAAAGGAAGGGTTTGTCATCTGTCACGCTGCCGGGAAGGGAACTGTAATGGCTATCATAACTAAAGATTTGTATAACGTTAATCTCTACTGCATTACTGGTGTTGACATTGTGGTACATTGTGTGTGTGTGTGTGTGTGTGTGTGTGTGTGTGTGTGTGTGTGTGTGTGTGTGTGTTCATGTACCGGGGAAGATATTTGTGTCATGTCCTGCTGTCTTTATTGCCTTGCTCTTTTTAATCCTGGGTAAGGTACGAGGATGTGTTGCGCTGACACATCTACACACACACACACACACACACACACACACACACACACACACACACACACACACACACACACACACACACACACACAGAGCACAGCTGGTTGCGTTATTACAGTTTCTTTTTTTCAGGCGTCGTAACTTTTCTTAAAGCCTCGCTGCATCTAAGCTCAATATCTGGAGGAATAGACTTTGATATTCTTCTGTTTCCAATAAATCTCTGGATACAAGGAGAATCAATAGGCGGCTCTAATTCAGCCGCGGAGATGGATGGAGTTCTTGGCTTATAAAGAACCTTCCGTCAATGAGAAGTAAAACTCTGTATTGATTAGTATCGAGTTAAGACTCAGAAATGTCACACATCATCGAGTGGCTGCGAACCAAACCTGTGTTGTTCATGGCAGCATCTTCACTGCGGCTTAGTGTGAACCTCGGCACGCGGCGCTACCATCAATCACTCCGTCAGTCACGCTACTCTGCTCTCCGTGGCTGGTGCAGTTAAACATCTCATTTCACTGTCACTTTTGGAAGACGTGAAACAATAACAGCAAAGGAGAAAATGGTAATTTTTGTCAGAGGTCTTTTTTTGTGCATTTGAATAGAGGAGAGATGATTTGTCTTCTCGCCATTCCCTGCCGCTTCCTCCCTCCCGGAAATTAAGACTTGGAGGGCGGGCAGCATTGTGGTGCTCAACTGGCTGACGAGGGCCGTGCTCCGTCTCCTTTCCCCTCACAACTCCGTGGGACTTAGGCGAGAAATGGAGGAAGTGTTCGAAATTTAGACAGTTTTATGTCTTCCAGTAATGAATGGTGCTCCCGCTCATGCTCCTCCGCTCCTTCAGACATTCCCTGCCTCTTCCCCCTTGCCCTTTGCTCCCAGCACGACGCCAGCCAGCACGACGCCGGTACAAGCTCCGCAGATTACGTCACGCGTTACCTAATTTTCCCTTTGGTTATAACTCCCCTTCTCTTGCACCATCGCCACGCCCCTGCTCCCTACTCACTGCTTCCTGCCGGTACCCTACACTGCCAGGCCACCAAAAACATCCCCTACTCCATGTTTCCCGCAGCCCAGCGCCACCGCCGTTCGTAAATCAATTATGGATAAGGAAAAAAAAAACACCGTAAGAGTACCTGGCTGGGACGCGACCTTCTCCCTTTGCCTCTTCCCCGAAAATTTACTACCAGGTTCCCTATACGTCCAGGAGGAAAAGGGAAAAACAATCTATGGGAAAAGTATAATTGTTCGAAAGAAAAATGTATCAAGGGAATGAAGGAAATGTAAAAGTAAGGACAAAAAGCAATATCTTGTCATCGCAGAAGTGGGACGAAAGAGAGCTCACTTAAAGGAACTCAGATAAACTCACAGAATACCTTCAACTTGACCATCTTCACTTCATCCGAGAGGAATCAACATCAAACACTCAGTCGCGGCTCAGCTTGTCCAGGAGGAGATAAAGGCTTGTAAGTCACACTCACCACTCCGAGGCGTGTCACGTGTCGCCTCCTGCTGAAGGGAAAGATGAGAAGGAGCTGAAGAACGGAGAGAGAGAAGAAGAGGTAAGACGGAAAGGAGAGGAGGTGAAGGAGAAGAGCTCTTTAAGGAATGCCATTAAACGACGCAGAACGAGACTTGGAATGTTAACGGACCCGGAACTGGCTCACGATGAAAGTAATTACTCGATCCTGAACCAGCGGCGGAACGTTGAGGCCAGCTCCACTTGCTCTTGAAATGTTACACAACGAAAACGGAAATTGAGGATTAAATGCTCCTAAACTGTCTGTGAGCGATGCGAGTGTGCTCTTTTTCCTGTAGCTGCAGGATGGAAGTGGCAGAGTGATTTCATCGGGAAAACTCTCCACTCGTATTAAGATGTCGAAGTTGTTGAGTTACCTGAGTGACCTTGAGATGTAGCTCGTTTCCTGCCAGTGACCTTCAAGTATTACTGACCGAATGGACTCCCCGCTTCAGTGCACTCTTCCTCCTTCCCTAACCCGGTGTGGGTGCAAGTGAATGGCGAGTCAAGTCAGGATTGCCTCTAGAGAGTGTGGAGGATTCAGATCTCAGGGTTTAGTCCGGGTGAGGAACGGGTGTGTCATGGAGGGATTCTAGGACCTGGGTGCAAATTGACTCTAAAGCTTGTTCTATTTCAT
>NC_059270.1:3340359-3400359 GCF_017591435.1 Portunus trituberculatus
ACCGGTGCACAAGAAGGTCAAGAGGTTCCTACAAGTCTAAATTAAAGACAAACTCAAGTTAAAGTGTTTAAATTCTCAGTGGCTTTCGTAACTAAAGTTTCGAAGTTGGAAAATAAATAACAAACGTCTTGAGAGCCAATGCTTCCCTGCCCACCAAAAAGTTATTGCGTTTGTGCATTGGAATTAAAACTCACCTACATGTTGGGATGAATTATGGACGTGTGATGTTTGTCCTTCATCTTTTATGCCACGCGCCTCTTGATTGGAGTAACGGGATGCTAAGCTGGAGGTGGTAAAGAGGACACAACAGGCAGAGATCGTTCAGAAGACTAGATATGTGTTTTTCGTGCTTGCTTGCAGATGGTACAGACACGTTTGACTTCAATACCATGACGCGTTTCCATATTAATTCTGCTTACTATTTGGTGATTTTATACAGCTTCAGAAACTCATGTGGGGAATTAAAATAGTGAAGACTGTGGTCATTAATCTTCTGACCTCCATAGACCCTTCCTAATGCCAATAAAATGGTCTAATCGTACACAAATCTCAAGGTAAGAATGTGTCCCTGCATTGAAGTGGTTAGTCAGATCATAATAACACATTCTCCAAAACATGAGACTTTCGACGTTAAGTTTATAAAGTTTGTCAATATTTACTTCTGAATTAAACTTCTGGTCACTGAAGTTACTCGACGTTCCGCGCAAAGTTGAAAAACTAATCAGCAGAAAAGACTGCCCGCGGGATGGAGACTTCTATAGCCTCACTGTGTGCCTCGTTGTGACCAGCAGGAGGGAGACACCAAGTTACCTATTCATTGTATCCTGACTGTGTGCCTCGGTGTGACCAGCAGGAGGGAGACACAAGTTACCTATTCACTGTATCCTGACTCTGTGCCTTCCTTCTTTTTTTATGGGCAACAAAAATTGGGAAAAAAGGCCCACTGTGTTGCCAATTCCCTTAAAGATCATATGAGTTATCCAAAATTCAGGAAAAAAAAAAACTTGAAACCTCCCTATCACCACTAATAAAAAAAAACTAAAAACTAACTAGCAGGATGGAGACGAGTTATTCACTGTATCCTGCTTATGTGCCTCGGTGTGACTAGCAGGAGGAAAACACAAGCTACCTATTAACTGCATCCTGACTGTGTGCCTCGGTCTGGCTAGCTAGAGGGAGACACAAGCTACCTATTAACTGCATCCTGACTGTGTACCTCGTTCTGACTAGCAGGAGGGAGACACAAGCTAGCTATTAACTGCATCCTGACTGTGTGCCTCGGTCTGGCTAGCTAGAGGGAGACACAAGCTACCTATTAACTGCATCCTGACTGTGTGCCTCGGTCTGGCTAGCTAGAGGGAAACGTGAGGTATTCATGGTAACAGCCAATAGTTCTTTTTTTCTCTTCCACAACTTTGTACACACAGGAATTGATATAAAAAAAGTTAGTGACCTCGATGAAGTAAAAGAATATTCAATGTCAGTAGTAGAAGTTTGTAGTTTTTTTTTTTTTTTTCTTCTTTCTTTATTTTTTATTCGTGGCGTTGAGTAATGGACGCTTATCGGGTGAACATTTTTCCCTTCCCCCTCAACACTTTATTCTTAACCCCTTTAGCACTGGGACGCATTTATACCTTGATTTTTGTGTGTGATTGGACCCTTTCATTGACATTAGGAAAGGGCCTAATGGAGGGTAGAAGATTAATGGCCAGTCCTCACTATTTTAATCCCCACATAAGTTTCTGAAGCTGTAAGCAGAATGAATATGAAATCGCGTCATGGTACTGATGAGATTAAACACACACGTCTATTTAAATACCAACTTCTTTACTCAACACAGTATTCTGAACTACACTTCGAAAAACAGAGATGAAGTAGAACGTTTTGTAATGTCTGCACGAATGTTTATTGTAGCTCTCACACACTCACACACACTCACACACACTCCTCGGCTTAACAGCTCCCTTGTGAGCCACGCGGACAAACGACCTGAGATTAAGTTGTCCATAGGGAAGGTTAATGGCTGCTCAGAACGGGGCCTAACTCTGCGTCCCGCCATGAACACGCCCACACCGCTCCTTTTTCCCTCCACCTTCAATAGTCAGTCCGCACCAAAGAGAGGCGGCCAACACTGTGAAGGAGATAAAGACGGAAATACCTCGTTGCAATTTTGCTTGTGGGTGATTACGTTCGAGAAAACTGTGGGCTAAAAATATCACTCCAAACGCTTTCTCTCTCTCTCTCTCTCTCTCTCTCTCTCTCTCTCTCTCTCTCTCTCTCTCTCTCTCTCTCTCTCTCTCTCTTTCTTTCTTTCTTTCTTTCTTTCTTTCCTTCCTTCTTTTTTTCTTCTTTCTTTCTTTCTTTCTTTCTTTCTTTTTCTTTTTCTTTCTTTTTCTGTCTGTCTTTCTTTCTAATTTTCTATCTTTCTTTCTATCTTTCTTTTTCTTTCTTTCATTCTTTCTTTGTTCTCTCTCTCTCTCTCTCTCTCTCTCTCTCTCTCTCTCTCTCTCTCTCTCTCTCTCTCTCTCTCTCTCTCTCTCTCTCTCTCTCTCTCTCTCTCTCTCTCTCTAAAACTTTATTTTCAGAGCGTCTTTCCAACTAACAAGGAAACTCGTCCCCCTTACTTTAAAGTTAGCCTCAATCCTTCACCAAAAGTAAAAAGAAGTACGATTAGGTACCCACGTGAATATATGATGGAGTTGAAGTAAGGACAGTTGGCGAGGTCTACACACAGCTGTCTCGGAGTGTGCACATGGCCAAGCTACCGTGTCTCATGTTCCGAAGTAAGGCATTTTATTCATGAAGAGCGTTAGATTCTGGACTCGCCCTCTTGCATCTGAGGGTCACCGTGTACAAGGAAGCGTGTGCCTTTGTGTCTGCATCGCGGGAGTCTAGACAGCACAGGTGGCCGGGAGCAGTCTGATAACTCTCCCAATGCTTTAAACTGCCTTCATTGTCTGTTGGTAATGATTCCCCTTTCAAGAGAGGATTAGTGTCCTCAATGATATAGTGCACGTCTCACTTGATAAAGTGTGTTATTTGTTGGAAAACTCATAGAGGTAATATCAGTTGACGTTATTAGCTAGTTAAACAGTCTGAGTTATAATTGCTTGGACAAAGGCACGGTATTGTATTATGCATGGATGGGGAAAAATATATGAAGACTAACACTTAATGAGATTGTATTCAGCAATTAGAGAATATACACAAAAAAATACATTCTAGTGATAAAGATTTAATTCCAGAAGCTAAGTGAGAGAAAACACATATCCACATGAGAGACAGCCTCAGACTCGCCGCCACTGCCACAGGACTAGAAAGACTTATGGTTCAATTACTTGCTTCCTCTTTGTCTCGTGTCTCTGAATTACGAGTGTATAAACCATTCTCGTCTATTTATATATGTGATGCATGTGGTGCTGCGGCGAGAGGACGAGGTGAAACAAACATAAAGTCTAGAATAAAGCAAGTCGAGGTATTGTCTGTGGTCTGGCCGGCGCGGGACAAAAGGGAGAGGAACCAAAGAAGACGAAATGGGCGCTTGGGAGGAGGAGGAGCAGGAAGAGGAGATAGAAGAGGTGGAGGAGGTGTTTGAAATTCTCCACAGTATCTTTTTATTTCTTTTTCTTCTCTCTCTCCTCTTAACCTCACATTTCCTTCCGCTGGTTGCTTTTGTGGTCTTATTTGCAGTAGTTTTATGTTCATCTCACGACATGATTATGCTCATCCTTTAATCTGATAATTTAAGTCTCATTGTTCTTTATCTAATACGGCTTTTGTCCTTTTATGCTATTTATTTTTTGCATATTAACTCTCTCTCTCTCTCTCTCTCTCTCTCTCTCTCTCTCTCTCTCTCTCTCTCTCTCTCTCTCTCTCTCTCTCTCTCTCTCTCTCTCTCTCTCTCTCTCTCTCTCTCTCTCTCTCTCTCTCAGGTCTCCTTATTTTTTTTCTTCTCAGTTTTAATATTATCTGTTATTTCCCTCTGGCGTTTGCAGTCTCTGTTGATTTTCCCAATTCTTTTATCTTTTCCATTATATTTACCTCACATTCACTTTTTTTTTCTTCTTCAGTGTGGTTCATCTTCTATTTTTCTCTAGCGGTTTAATCTTTTCTCTGTTATTTCTCTCCACTTCTTGGCGTCTGTCTACGTATTTTTCTAGCTTGGCATTGCTTCTTTCTCCGCCTTCGTTCCCAACTCGCCTTTCTCGTTTCAGAATTTCCATCTCCAGCCCACGTGTTGTTTTTCCTGCTCTTGTTCACTCAGTCTCCTTCTGTTCCAGCGTTCTTTTTCCCTCTCAGCTCCACAAAACGAAAACTTTGAACCTACCCGTTGTTCCGCCTCGCTCCAAACCTTTCTCGTAGTCGCATCCTTTTCCTTCTCTTCGTCCTCCTGGTTTGTCCTCCTCTATACTCCACGCCCTTCTCGTCCTTCCGTACCCAGCCTCTTCCGCTGCCCCGCTGAAAGGAGTCCCTTACTCCACTACCGAGATCACTGCACTAATGAACTCTGGACCTCGGACTCAACTCACTCACTCACTCACTCACTCACTCACTCACTCACACACACACACACACACACACACACACACACACACACACACACACACACACACACACACACACACACACACACACACACACACACACACACACACACACACACACACACACACACACACACACACACACCTCAAATATAGCGTGACGTGTGAGACGATCGATGGCTTGTCTTTCTTTAGAGCTTCAATGCGATCGCTAGTAGTCAAAATTGGAATGGTAAAGTGAAAGGGGGTATTTTGAATCGCTCTTGACCTTGGCGTGTCATTATTGGGACGAATAAAGCGAGGTGAGTTTTTTTATAGTTTTTAGGACAGGAAGAGCCTAAATTAGTTGAGTGTTTTCCCGCCCCGTGTGGATGCTGTCGTAATTGGCTGCAGGTAGTAAACTTCATCAACACCTGCTGTCTACTGGGAATACATTTCAACACACCAAGATTCATTCCCAGCGTGATCCTTTTAACCTCTTGAGTACTGAGACGCATTTCTGCCTTGAAATTGGGGTATGATTAGACGATTTTATTGACATTAGGAAGGACCTATGAATGTCAGAAGATTAATGGCCAGTCTTCACTATTTTAACACCCACATAAGTTTCTGAAGCTGTATAAAATCGCCAAATAGTTAGCAGAGTGAATATGGAAACGCGTCATGTTACGTAAGGGGTTAAATAGATCAGTACAGCTCACTCAGGCTTTGAAGTCACTGTGTCCCTTTGCTCTGAGTCAAGATAACTGTTGTTCACCTCGTCCCAGAGCTGAAGCCCACCACTTTTTGGACTCTAAAAAAAGACTATTTTAAGAGACCGCTGTGGTGTTGAGTGGGATTGCATTAGTGTGTGTGTGTGTGTGTGTGTGTGTGTGTGTGTGTGAGTCTGTTTCTTTCACCCATGTTGCAGAAACCGCGTTAAAATATCACGAGTATCTTAGAATCGCCTTAAATATCCCAATAACTCCCCCTAAAGACTAGTGTAGTGTGGCCAAAGCGCCGAGATGTTTAGGAATATGGCCCTTGGAGTGATGTGGGAGACCCAGACCAACTGTAGTGGTGATTTGTTACCGCGCCACCACCGTTCATCACAGTCACTGGCCGTAAAGCTGGATGGGCCTTGCGTTACACAAAAATATACTTCTTTTTCACACAGTAACACGTAACCCTCAATTTGATGCACAGTCTACATATACGAAACTGCGGTAAGACTGTCCAAATTGCATCCCACTCACGAGAACCACCACGACAACGTTCCTGTCTGTCCCCTTGCTAGAAATTCTCCAGTGCTGCAGTTCTGCCGACGCGAGGACGTAACATCATTCCCCGTTAACTTTCACCTTTACGTTGTAGGCGGAAAAGTGAAAGGCATCATGACGTCAAAGGCGAGTGTTTCAGTGTGTTGACGCAAATACTCGTATATCTGCTATGTATATTTTAGCCCAAACCAGGAGCTGTGAACGAACAGTGAAGTCTTCCACAGCTTCTCGTATTGTGTGCTGCACTTTTGATGGTGATGAGGACGAGAGACGTGCTGGGCCACGGGTGTCTGGTGGCCCCGCCCTGGATGACGTCAAGGCACGTTACCCAATCTGTGCCAGGGACGAAGGCAAAGACGTATAGGACACGGCACGCCGGCTGCTGCAAAGACCGCTGGTATCTGTGTCCGTCTTTATCAGTCTATCTACATGTGCAGCTCTGTTTGTTGTGTGTGTGTGTGTGTGTGTGTGTGTGTGTGTGTGTGTGTGTGTGTGTGTGTGTGTGTAGTAATGCGTTACAGATGGGTATTGTTTACCGATATTTGTTTCACTCGAACGTTTAACTTCAAAGGAAACATTAGACTGTAAATCGAGAGAAAGAGAGAGAGAGAGAGAGAGAGAGAGTGTGTGTGTGTGTGTGTGTGTGTGTGTGTGTGTGTGTGTTCGTGATCGCGCATGTGCACAAGACGCTTTAGTGATAAACATCCATCACCATTATTGTCCTGTGGCTGTTTAAGGAAATCACTCTCTAGTGTTCCCTTAATGGTTCCCTGGGTGTCAGTGGAGGCTGCAGAGTCACCGACAGGCAACGTAAACAAGGAAGACAGAGAGCCGCGCTGCCTGCATTCACAAAAGGCAATAATGTGATTGTCTGTAAGATCGTTATGTGCCCCGCGAGACCAAGGGGTGAGTATATGTTAGGCAGCTTTCCGTGGCGGGTGTAAGCTGGTCTTATCGGTGAAGTTTCTGTGCCATGACGCAGCTGTTCAAGAATATGTTACAGAGAAGTAGGCCATCCGCGAAATGGATCTCACTTCCAGCTTTAAAAAAAGATTGATTTGGCTAACACGATGCAAGCCACTAGACTGGCGATGCGGCAGGAGCGGGGCGGGGAGCTGAGGCACACAGGACACCACTTCCTCACGACCTGGCAGTGGAGGCGGTGAGGTTTGTGGGCGATGATGGTTTGACGGACATACAGCATTGTTGAAAGGTTTGTGATGGGGTCTGATGGTGTGTTTGCCTCATACTGTCTTTCCTCTCTATGAAAATTTGAGTAGTGGGAAATTGGCATCAGACGTGGAGGCTTTCGACAATGAACAGCGTAAAGAATTCAAGTCTGTTGGTATTTGGCTTGATGGAAACGCTGAGTGGATGGCGTACGAGTGATTGTTAATGTGCTCTGGGCTACTAGTTTTTGCATAGGTTGTGAAAGCGGTGGGAGGAGATAAAAGACTTATGATCTTTAACCCCTTCAGTACCCTCGCATGTTTTCATATTTATTCTGCTTACCATTTAGCGGTTCTATTCAGCTTCAGATACTTATGCTGATGTTAAAATAGTGAAGACTGGCCATTAACCTTCTGACCTCCATAGACCCTTCCTGATATAAATAAAATCATCAAATCATATCCAAAACTCATGGTAAAAATACGCCCTAGTACTCAAGAGGTTAATACTTGAAAAAAAAAAAAAACAATTAATGAGATACTTAAAAAAACGTCCTTTCAGAAAATATTATAATTATTTTAGTCCTCCACTTCCTTTCATCATAATTACGTCGAAATATTCATTATTATTTCATCAAAAGAAAAAATGTTTATCTACTTCAAAGTTTTCGTGAATGTGAAAGTTGAGTTGTTTTTGTGATGAGGTCCAAGGACTTAGCAAAGAATTATAATCTCAGAGTGAAAAATTCCAGCGTTTTTCGGCAAATTTTCTCAACCTGTTTTTCTGAGTGGTGGCTGGCGCTAGGTAAAGGGAGACATAGTATGGCTTGGAAGGCAGGGTTAGGAAGGGAGACTGTAAGCTGTGAAGTTACCGGAGCCTTTAGACGGGACTAGATGTGACAGGAAGCTTTCGACCACCTCATTCTGTATGCTGACTGCGTGTGTGTGTGTGTGTGTGTGTGTGTGTGTGTGTGTGTGTGTGTGTGTGGGTAGGTGGGTGTGTGATGGCCTGTTCTCGCCTTAGCAGCAACAAAAGAAAAGGCCACAGCGTGAAGGGCAGAAAGAAGTGGCGAGAAGAATCCAGCCTTTAAGAAGATAAAACAGTGAATGGAAGTGTATGTTAATTTCCCTGAAGACGAGTTGCTTACATTACGACTCCAAGTGCGAGGAGAAAAGTTACATGCAAGCTAGACAGAGAGAGAGAGAGAGAGAGAGAGAGAGAGAGAGAGTTATTGTAACGTTAAAAAGATATATATGATAAAAAAAATCCTCGTAGTTTTCGGAATATAATAACAAAGATAAGAGTAATATTAGTAATAGTAATAATAATAATAATAATAATAATAATAATAATAATAATGTTGAAAGGAAAAGAGGTAAAGTTTTTTTTTTCTACATCAGTCAATATTCTTTATCTATCCTTTTTACAACACCACCACCGCCACCACCATCACCACCATCACCACCACAATTACAACCACAATTATAATGAAGCAAAACAGGGCCATATTGTCGCGCTCCCGAACTGTATTCATCAACAAAACAAAACAACACACACACACACACACACACACACACACACACACACACACACACACACACACACCATAACTTTCACTGTTTTTGCCACACCACTACGCACCACCACCACCATCACCACCACACCAGATTAACCACCACCACCACCACTTCCCTCACTTTACACCCTTGTTACCACCCCTCTTCCCCTGCCACACCTGCTACATCTACACGAACACCTGACCCATCTCTCTCTCTCTCTCTCTCTCTCTCTCTCTCTCTCTCTCTCTCTCTCGGTCTCGCTCTCGCTTCCTCTCATCCTACCCCTCGCCCACCACCACCACCACCACCACCACCACCACCACCACCACGACCCAGGCGCCGCAGTTCCCTTCCCTTCGTATTGATTCCACACGCAGAGCTAACGGAGACCTGGCCGGATATTGGTAGTTGATCGGCCATATCGAAGACTTTGATCGGAAGAAAGCAGCTTGAGAGAGAGAGAGAGAGAGAGAGAGAGAGAGAGAGAGAGGGGCGGGGGGTTAGAAAGGGTGTGTGCAAGGCAGAGGCAGGATGAATGAACAGCTCAGGTGACTAGAGTGACCTTGAGCTCTGGCGTGACTTTGCGCTGTTTTAACGTGTTCCCGTGTTCGACCACCACCACCACCACTACTGCTACTGCTACTACTACTACTACTACTACTACTACTACTACTACTGCTGCTGCTATTGTTACTTACTACTACTGCTGCTGCTGCTGTTGTTTTCGCTGCTGTTGCCATGGTTATTGTTGCTATTTTTGTTGACGTAGTAGTAGTAGTAGTAGTAGTAGTAGTAGTAGTAGTGACAGTAGTAGTAGTGGTAATAATAATAGTAGTAATAGTAGTAGTGGTAGTAGTAGTTATAGTAGTAGTAGTAGTAGCAATAGTAGTAACAGGTATGGTAGTAGTGGTGGTGGTGGTGGTGGTGGTTATACAATGTAGAAACAACAATACAAACGGCTTGTGTTGTCATCGGCAGCTGTGGAGGTGTTGTTTTCTTTTAATGGGTGAGCCTTACAGTCTGGGCGAGGCGTTGTGAAATCCTCTTCCCGCCTGCTAGACTATTGCACCTCCCACCAATATTTGTTTTAGCTCTTGTATCCTTGCCGTCTTGTTTTTCCTCGCACTGCATCACCTTTCAAATTTTCATCCTTGCATCCTTTTCCACCCTTTATGTTTTGTGCTCATCTGTATATCTTCTTTCACTCTCATTTCACGTTTTCTTCCATGTATTTTTCCTCAGTATATTATAATTTCTCTGCTCCCACTTCATTTTTCACCCACGTGACATTAACTAATCTAATATCCTCCTAAGTGTCATCTTAAACCACTAACGTTCCTTCAACTCCCATTGGTGCACTCGTCTCCATTCCCCGCCCCTCTTCAGTAAGTAAAAAAGGAAGTTATCTGAAGTGAGCCGCTCCCCAGACGCTGGAGGAGCTGCGCCGGCGTCCTCACAGCGGCCCGGCAAACCCTTGATGGTGCGAGGAAGTTTGTGTTGCCTGGAGAGCTACACGGGGCAGATTAGATCCAACTAGAGGGATTTGTCGGCGCTAACGAGAGAGCGAGAGAGAGAGAGAGAGAGAGAGAGAGAGAGAGAGGGCAGGCTGGTATGTACATGTTATTTATTGGTTATACAAGGTACTACACTAATAATCCTACCTGGCAATAGTTTTCTGTATGTAAGGATACACTGAACTGAAAGAGACGGACAGACAGATACTGACGGAGACAAAGAGACGGAGATACATACATAGACAAACACAGTGATAGACAGGGATAGACGGACACTGACAGATAGATAAACAGACAGACAGACAGACACAGGCAGACTCAAGACTAAGGACAAAGGCGAAAATAGAAAGAGAATGTGAGGAAATAAGATTTAAATGATGAGGATGTAAAGTTTGCGGACAAGAGAGGGAGGAGGAGGAGAGAGAGAGAGAGAGAGAGAGAGAGAGAGAGAGGGAGGGAGAGGAAGGGAGAGGGATGGAATGAGAGGGATAAGAGAGGGAAGGAGAGGGATGAGTTCCAGGGTTGAACGTAGTAATGAAAGTTTATGGAGCAACCTCTGTCTCTCCTATCTGTTTTTGGCTTTGTGTGTGTGTGTGTGTGTGTGTGTGTGTGTGTGTGTGTGTGTGTGTGTGTGTGTGTGCAGGTGCAAGCAGATTACCAGGGGATTTTAACGTGATATGCTGCTCCTGCTGCTGCTGTTACCACCACCACCACCACCACCACCACCACTTACATAACAACAGCTATTACAACAACAGCAACAACAACTTCAACTACTACTACTACTATGCCAACAAAACAACACTTACTACAACAACAACAACAACTACTACTACTACTACTACTACTACAACAACAACACAACAACAACTATTCCTACTAGTACTATTCTTTCAAAACAAAAACTACAACAACTACTACTACTACTACTACTACTACAAAAACAGCAACAACCTCAACTACTACGACAATTACTAATGATAATAATGAAGGTAATAATAGTAAAAGTAATGCAGTGATACTTATTTCCCATCCCTTTGACTCAACATTCGTATTTAATCTTCTCTGTGTTTTTAGTTGTAATGCCGCTAGTTTTTCCTTCCTCACACACGCGGGTAGCAGGTAAAAGATAAACAGAAAAAACAGACAGAACAAAGAAATCCAATTTAACCGAAAGGAAAAAATGAAGGTGAAAAAGGAAATGGAGAAACGATGCAGGGAAAGAAGGAAACACAAACACACACGCAAAAAAAAAAGAAATAACATGGTAGGTAATCGTCAGTTCACACTCGACTGACTGACTGACTGACTGACTGACTACGGGGCGGTGGTGGTGGTGGTTGTGGTAATAATAACAGTAATAATGATAATGAAAATAATGGTAATAATGACGACAACATTAATATGGCAAATCTTTCTCCTTCTCCTCTTAATACTACCACTACTACTAATTTTGCTCCTCTTCCTTCTCCTCCTCCTCCTCCTCCTCCTACTCCTCCTTCGCCACTGCTGCCGCCGCCGCTTATTACTACTACTACTACCACTACTACTACTACTACTCTTCCACTTTTTTCTTCTTCTTTTTCTTCTTCTTCTTCTTCTTCGTCTTCTTCTTCTTCTTCTTCTCCTCCACATCCCAACTCGTCCTACCACCACCACCACCACCACCACCACCACCACCAGCCAGCCAGCCAGCCAGCCAGCCAGCCAGCCAGCCAGACTTCAGCACAAAATGATGCACAGTTCGCCAATAAATAAGCCGGGAACCTCATAACGGGAGTAGCGATTTTAGGAAATTTCGCTCAAAATGGTCGTGGCTCCATTAAGGTAATGTTGTTGTTGAGCTTTTGATGCAGAGTGGGTGGAGTGGAGTGGAGTAGAGTGGAGTGTGGAGGACTAATGGTGGTGTGGGTGAAGAAGGGAAGTGGAGGGAAGGTGAGGTTGGAGAGATGAGGGATGGTAAGATGGACAGTAATATATGTAGTTCGTCTGGAGTGTAGTGGAGTGTGGAAAGGGGTGGAGAACTAGTGGTGATGTGGGTGTTGGAAGGAACATGAGGGAAGTGGAGGAAAAATGAGGTTGGAGAGGTGGGAGGAGACAAGGTGGACAATAGATATACGTAGTTCATCTGGAGTGGAATGTGGAGGCCGGTGGGTGTACTAGTGGTGGTGTGGGTGGAGGAAGGAACATGAGAGAAGTGGAGGGAAGGTGAGGTTAGAGAGATAAGGGATGATAATAGATAAATAAATGTACTTCGTCACTTTTTTTTTAGTTGGTGTAAAAGAAAAGGTGACGAGAGAAACATTTTATACAATTAACGAGTGAAATAGAAACAAACTACATCTATATTAACTCCTTGGCTGCTATTTCGCACACCTTTCTGGAATTGTTGATCTCTGTGAGGTATTTTTACTTGTTCTACAGCTATATTGAATAAAAAAAAAAACCGCGTAGAAAATGCAAAATATAATCTCTTCTGTTCACCTGTTTTATGCATGCTTAATCCTTTCAGTACCAGGACGCATTTTCGTATTCATTCTGCTTACTATTTAGCGATTTTATACAGCTTCAGAATCTCATGTGGGGATTGAAATGGTAAAGACTCTAGCCATTAATTTTTTGTATTAGCATCCATTGTCCCGCGGAATTGTCAACCAAACGTACACAATTAACAAGATAGAAGGATAATATGAATACATCTCCTTTATCAATTCATTCACCTTTGTTTTCTTATGTCATAGTTAATTTCTGCGGTATATTGAATTATTTACCTATTTATTCCTAGTCTTCTGCGCGATTGTCAATAAGAAAAGAGAAATAACTATGGAAACTAAAGGTGACGTGAGATAACATATACAATTCACCTTTTGTCTTGTATCTTTGTTAATATCTATGGTATATTTATTTATTTACCTATTTATTGTTAGCATCCATTGTCCCGCGGGATTGTCAACGAGAGAATGGGAGTAACGATGAGGAATTTGTGTGTGGCAGTAGCGTCGTATTGGCTTCACGTGTTCCCGTAAATCCCGGAGCGGCGCGGCGTGGCGGGGAAGAATTATGAGTTTGGTCGGCAGGAGTAGGGATTGTTTCCTGGGGTTTTATTCTGTTCCTTGTACCATTACGTTGATTAAATGGACTTTTACATTACTGTCTCTCTCTCTCTCTCTCTCTCTCTCTCTCTCTCTCTCTCTCTCTCTCTCTCTCTCTCTCTCTCTCTCTCTCTCTCACTGCTTTCCAAAGGCTCCAGTTGAAGATACTCGTGTTTTTAAGGGTATTTTTATGGTTCTGGTGATAGATTAGCAATATTTTTGGTTGATTTAAGGCAGAAACTGTCTTGAAAACCCCGCTAGTTGTCTCTGTGCCCTTGGAAAGCAGTCACGGTGTTAGGGGAAGGCGTTTCTGAATACGGGCGTCTCTCTCTCTCTCTCTCTCTCTCTCTCTCTCTCTCTCTCTCTCTCTCTCTCTCTCTCTCTCTCTCTCTCCCGCTCTCGCTCTCGTTCTCTCTCAGTCGTCCTTCACGGATCACCAGTTTTATAGGACTGTGTTATGTAAATGAGTCTTGATATGTCTATGTCTGTCTGTCTGTCTGTCTGTCTGTCTGTCTGTCTGCCTCTGTCTATCTGTCTGTCTCTCTTATTCTGTATCTTTGTTTAGATCCGATCGTGTCTTTCGTCTGATGGGTTAATCTCTCTCTCTCTCTCTCTCTCTCTCTCTCTCTCTCTCTCTCTCTCTCTCTAAGAACTCGGGACTGGCCAGATTTGAATGGAAAGTGAATTTTGCTTCCTTTGCCATTGGTAGGCTGAGGAAGGAGGAGGAGGAGGAGGAGGAGGAGGAGGAGGAGGAGGAGGAGGAGGAGGAGGAGGAGGAGGAGGTAAAGAGGAGAATGAAGAGGAGGATGTGATTATTATATTTTGCTTCTATATTTATTTTCTTTTTTTTTTTGTCATTTGTTTTGTTTTCGTCTGTTTTGTCTTTGCGTATCGTGGACAACATCCTCTAAGACATCCCGAAACATTCTCTCTCTCTCTCTCTCTCTCTCTCTCTCTCTCTCTCTCTCTCTCTCTCTCTCTCTCTCTCATCTTCTCCTCTTCATTTATTCATTTATCTCTTAAAGTTGGAGCCGCTTTTACCAACTAATTCTTTCCTAACTCGGGGAAAAACACTCTTGCAAACGCGTAATTTTTAAGCACAGTTTCGCTCTCATTTTTCCACTTGGGCGTTTAAGAAGACTTCAATGTATACACAGCTTCGTAACTCTCCTCCGTGTACACTCATCCGTCTTAGTTTCCTTTATTTTTTCCCTCCCTAACTGTACATTTTTCCTAGCTTTACTTTTTTCATAACCGCATTTTTTTTCTTTCAGTAGTGAACAGCTCTTTTTCTCCACTCTCTCTCTTTCTCTTTTCTCATCCCCACCCTTTGTTCAGCAGTGTTGTGTTGCCTTTGTGTGTCTGGGAGTCTGGGAGTAAGGAGAAAAAATGATGTACAGGAAGCGAAACAGTTAAAGGTGAAGGTTATGAGCTGGCAGGGATGAGTGAGGGGCTTTGCAGTGCCTATACTGTAACCATGTGAGACGAGCATCGTTTAGAGGGCAGGACTGAGGCAGGAGAGGAGATTGTGTTGTGAAGGAGTGAGTGAGACAGGCAATGGGAGACTGTGGCTCGTATTTTCAAACACTTCTGTGCTTTATTTAAATTTACACGAGTTTTTACGGTTCTAGAGGCAGAGTGACAAGATATCTGCATTATTAACTTTAAGAAACACTCCTGAAAATCCCGCTAATCATCCCTGTGGCCTTGAAAAATAATCATGGTGGGAGAGAAGAGCGTTTTTGAATACTGGCCTGTATCAGCAGGTTGTGAGGCTTGTTGTTGCTTTGCAGGCAGGAATGAGACAGTGGGAGATGATGTATCGCAGCAGAGTGAACCCATGGATTGTTTTAAGTGCTGGGAGTGGTAGGGGGCTGCACGCTTTAAGACAGAGGGCGAGGGGTGAAGGAAGGGATTCTGCGGGGATGAAGCAAAGGTGAAATATTGGCCTGGGTGGACCTATGATAAATGGTGTGGAAAACTCGCCCAAACAGGAGTAGGTGGACATCTAAAGTGACGCGTCCCCGCACCCACAGTCCCCTCCTTGCCGCTGGTGAAGGACAGCCAAGTTAAATTGTGAGGAGAGGAAAGTTTAAAGTTTGCTGATCGTAACGAAGGAGGAAGGGAAAACACCCGATGTCTTGTTTTTGTGAGAAGGACAGAGCAGCGATTACATTGTGGGATCTCAGAGCTTCCCTTACTGTTTCATAGGTAGGAATAACAGTAAGTGAGAAACTATAAGGTCTCATTATTCATAGTAAGAAGATACTGAAGAAAATGCCAAATTAGTTTCTGAGACGTTCCGATCCTCAGCTCGTGGACTTTCATCCCTTAAGTTTTATGAAGGTGGAATTACACATGAAGATTAGAACGTTCCAAGATTTGTCAGTAAAAAGGATATGGAAGAGTGGAGACACTGCTTAACTGGTGCATTAGTGAGATGGACGGAATATGAATGAGATTAAGCATGTGTCTCCTGAAGTGACATGTACCTGCTAAGAGAACAGTGACCAGAGCAAATGAAAGACAATAACAATATCAAAAAATCATAACAGGCAATGAGAGAAGGAAAACGAACGGGATGAAAAGTTTTTGTTTGATAGAGTTGTGTGAGTGGAAATCCCGCCGACTCACGAGGCGTACACTCCAGCGAGGAGAGTCCTTGCAGCGACACAGCCGGATTGTGGCGGAGTAAAAAACTGACGAGGTTCATATTGAAAAGCCAACTTTATAGAAGCTGATTTATCGACTGTTGAGATTTGAATTTTTCAGTTTATCTCTGTATTTTTTTCATTGAAGCACAGCACTTGAATACTCAGTGAGCAGGAAGGCTAGAGTTACATAACACTGGAGAAGGACTATGAGTGTGGAGTGTTGCATCTGAGCTACGCTTTTTTTTATTTAGTTGATTTTAATGTATTTCATGTATACAGTTCCTCCTTCAACATTTGAGAGTATTTAGGAAAGATCAAACATTTGACATCGCAAGATCACAGCCACCGTTCTGCTGCTGATTAGATCTGGTGAACTCAGCGCGCCAATCATTGCCGCTTTGCTGTCAGGAACAGTAATCTATTTTATTTAACCGAGTTTCTGATATAAAAGAAAATTAGTATTACCTTTGATTTATATGTTTTCAGTGGTAAAAATGAAGCTTGCAGTGTAATATTAAAGACACGCGTTCAGTAATTAGATTCCTGAAATGAAAGAGAGTCGTCAGGATTTCACGTAAGGTTTCATTACTTTCACAGCGAAGACTACTTGATGCAGCGTGTCAAATGAAGGGGGACTCCTAACGTGAGGTCGACGGGGAGAGGGGGTGGGCTTCTGCACTGCCTTCCGCCTGCTTATTTCCTCTCCCCAAAAACTAATCTCATCTTGTCACTATTTTTCCATCAATCTCGTTACAAAAATGTTAGAGGAAAAATATTTTGCTTTCCGCTTCCCACAAGATTCTCGAGGTCGCGGGAGTCATTTCGTATTCGACGTAATTAATGTTTTCCTTGACTTTTAAGCTCCGCGGTATTCAGTGAAGTATTGCAGCTCGCGGCGTGAATAGCTATTGCGCTTTATATCAAAGTGCTGCCTTGAACACTGTCACTTTGCCTGAGAAATTACACCACCTATTTTTGCACCACTACAGACAGCGCTGACGTGTTCAGGAAGCACAGAATAAAAGGAATAAAACCGTGAACATTAACCTCTTCAGTACCATGTTGCGTTTTCATATTCATTCTGTTTACCATTTGGTGATTTGATACAGCTTCAAAAACTCACGTGAGGGATTAAAATAGTGAAGACTCTGGGCATTAATCTTCTGCCCTGCATACACCCTTCCTAATGTAAATAAAATCTTCTAATCGCACACAAACCTCAAGGTAAAACAAGCGTCCCAGTATTGAAGGAGTGAAATAGGAAACACAAGGGAAAGGATACAAAAAGCAGTAAGGGACGATGGAGGTGTTTAAGTCAGGATAAAATAGAGAAGGAGGTTGACAGGAAAGAAGGCGACTGCGGGAAGACAACAAGGAGTATGAGAAGGAAGGGTGAGGGTATAAGCAGGGAGAACGGGAAGGAGGCGAGGCAGAAGGGAGTGACAGCCTTTGTGCTCGTAAATCTGTCACGGACTCTTAAAGCAAAAGGGAGCCGCCCCTCGACACTCGCCTCCCATTACTTTCCTTACCTTCGCCTTAGTATCTTTGCGCTCTCTCTCTCTCTCTCTCTCTCTCTCTCTCTCTCTCTCTCTCTCTCTCTCTCTCTCTCTCATCCTTTTCTTCCATCTTACTTTTCATATTTTCTGTTTTCTTCCATGTTTTCTTTGTCTCTTTCTTATATTCCACTTTTTCTCCTTTTAATTCGCTTTAATTTTCTCTTTTGCAATTTCTTTTCCTTCCATATATGCATTTCTCTTCTTCACACACACACACACACACACACACACACACACACACACACACACACACACACACACACACACACACACACACACACACACACACTTTGTTCCCTCTCCTTTTCTGTATCACTTTTTTCCATCGTCTTATAAAAGTTTGCTTCTTTATCATTCCTTATTACTTCCTTTTCCTTCTGTCTCTCGTGTTCCTTTCCCCGATTCCTTTGTCTATATTTCTCTTCGTCCGGCCCTTCCTTCCGTTTTCTTCTCTCTTTCTCCCTCTCTCTCTCTCTCTCTCCTTACACATTTCCGAGCTCCAACCTTGTATGTTTCTCTCTCGTATTCATAAATTCGTCTCTTGCTTCCTCTTACATTGAAGTGGCCGTGTATTTACTTAACTCACAGGTGGATCTTGTCTCCTGTCTCCTTGTCTTCATGTCTCCCCGTGCCCCCACACTCCCTGCATGTCGTCCCTTTGTCGTGGTCATCTTGGCGTAATCACCTCCCATAAACCAAGATGAGCTTACACACAGGAGAGAAACGGCAAGCACAGAACACTTGGAACACACTCATCGCTTCATTTTGCCTTGTTTCTTCAATCTTCGCGCGATTACAATGATGGATAGACATGCATGGAGATGTGTCACGCTCTCCTTCTCCCGTATTGTTGTATTTTCTTTGTGTGCATGAGAGAGAGACAGAGAGAGAGAGAGAGAGAGGGGTAATATATGTATACACGATTGTTTTTCTCTCTGTCCTCTGTCTTGGGTCTTGAAGCAGATGGATGTGATTTCGTATTTTTCTCTTTTTTTTTTTTTTGTCCATGATAGATTCTTTCTGTGATTGCCTCTCCATCTTGTGTCTTGCAATCTGTCTTCTAGTTTTTCTCCTGCTGGTGTCGAGACCGATGCTCCAGTGCTATTTTTGTTTTTACGTGTGTGTGTGTGTGTGTGTGTGTGTGTGTGTGTGTGTGTGTGTGTGTGTGTGTGTGTGTGTGTGTGTGTGTGTGTGTGTGTGTGTGTGTGTGTGTGTGTGTGTGTGTGTGAATGGTCTGTTACATGTTTTGAGATTTTATTGTGGTTCTCTCTCTCTCTCTCTCTCTCTCTCTCTCTCTCTCTCTCTCTCTCTCTCTCTCTCTCTCTCTCTCTCTCTCTCTCTCTCTCTCTCTCTCTCTCTCACACACACACAAAAGAAACAAACATAGATCCAGTAGTCTATGTGTTGTCGTCAGAGAGAGAGAGAGAGAGAGAGAGAGAGAGAGAGACTGCCCTAACTTTTCGTCTCTTGATAAAGTTTTGGCAGAAGAAAGGGTTAAGTCTTGGCATTGATTTGCTTCGAAACGTTCCATTGAATCTGACAAGTGACTGTAATTTTATTTAGAAGCTGTGTGTGTTTGTGTGTGTGTGTGTGTGTGTGTGTGTGTGTGTGTGTGTGTGTGTTCCTCAGTGGTGGTCCATATACATTTTTAACCGCTATTTGTTTCCTTATCCGTATTAACACTTCTTTTACCGTGGTTGCCTTGCTGCTGACAGGATGTAATGCATATATGAAGACGGTTGAAGTGGTGGTGGTGGTGGTGGCTGTCGTGTTAGCATTGGTGGTAATGGTGGTGGTGGTGATAGTTTGTGGAAAGATATTTGTGTTTGTGTGTGTATTTGTGTGTCTGCGTGTAATAAAAATGGATTTCTTGAGTGGTGGTGGCAGTCGTGTTAGCACTGGTGGTAGTTAGTGGTGGTGGTGATGATAGTTTGCGGAAATAAGTTCGTGGGTGTTTGTGTGTTTGCGTGTAAGAAAGATGAATTTCTTGTCTCTCTTTCCTTATTCAGTTCATTTACTTCCTTCAAAAATCTTACGTAACATTATTTTTATCATCTAATGTTTTGTGGTGAGAAGTGTGTGTGTGTGTGTTTTTGTGTGTGTATTTGTGTTTCCTTGTGGTAAAGGTGAATTTGGGCTCTCAGTTCCCGTATTCAGTTCATTTACGTCCTAAAATAAAACACAGAGAACATATTTCCATCATCTCTATTGACCCTTCCAGTACCATGACGCATTTCCATATTTATTCTGCTTACTATTTGGTGATTCTATACACGTTCAGAAACTTAAGTGGGGATTAAAATAGTGTAGACTAGCCATTAATCTTCTGACCTCCATAGACCTTTCCTAATGTCAATAAAATCATCTAATCGTACCCAAAACTCGTGAAAATAAGTCCCAGTACTGAAGAGGTTAATGAACATACAGACAACTAACTGAAATACGAATAACTAATCTAGAAATACCTGAAGTTTAGCTATCGAGGGTAAAACTTCCCTGTTGACACATGAGACTTAACGAGGTGAGTGTGGATGAAGAGGCAGCGAGTGTAGAAGGTAGAATTGAATATTAGCGTGAGGGAAGTGATGATAATGCCCAACTATGCTCAAGTTTCCTCTTCTTTATGCTGTTCTCAGTGCCTCCAGGCGCAAACACGGCGGTGAGGGATGAGGAGAGCGAAACAGGAAGAAGAGGAGGAAAAAGAGAAGAAGAAGGATAGCAGAAGAGAAAATAGAAAACACATTACTGATCAGA
The DNA here is from genome assembly GCF_017591435.1 of Portunus trituberculatus. Lineage (NCBI taxonomy): Eukaryota > Metazoa > Arthropoda > Malacostraca > Decapoda > Portunidae > Portunus > Portunus trituberculatus. Next base: position 3,360,462 of record NC_059270.1, read on the forward strand.
ACGTAACAGGAAGAAGAAATGGAAAAAGAGGAAGAGGATAAAAGAAAAGGAGGAAAAAGAAGAGGAGAAGGATAGTAGAAGGGAAAATAGAAAACACATTATTAATCGCTTTTGACGGTGGAAAGTGTGGCGTCGTTGTCACAGTGGCGGTCCAGAAAAGTGTTCACAAGAAGCGTTTTCTTCATTTCCATTTCCATTTTTCTACTATCGAATGTTTTTGAATGATTTGTCCTTGCGAGATGGATATTGTTTTTCAGTATTGCGTTTGTTGTTATTGTGAGGTTAGCGTGGCAGCAACAGTGGTGATGAATGGAAAGGGAAAACCAGGTTGATTAGCTTTACTTCTTAGCTATAATTGATTCACCGTTGAGAGAGAGAGAGAGAGAGAGAGAGAGAGAGCATGTCATTTCCTCTGGGTACGCATCATTTTTTTATGTTTCACGGAGCCATCAACGCATTATCTCTGGTTGCCATAGAGACATACAGTTGGCCCGGTTGGCATGCTGATGAGGGGGGAAGCAGCAGCACTAACTTCCCCGGGAGGAAACTCGGCGAAATCTGTTAGAAAATGAAACTAGCCAACCTTTGCCTTTGTGTCTCTTCCCAGCGGTCAACATTAGCATAATTTCGTGACCTGGTGCTGTAGTGGCTAAGGCTCGGCTCAAAGTACATGTCCCTGATTCGAATTCTGGGTGAGGCGAGAGTTTAGGGACTGTTTGTTGGTTGTCTGTCCATGCAGTACGCGCCTACCACCCAGCAGGGAACAGTTACCCTCCGTATTTAAGTTTAATTTCAGGAGCAAAGATACAGTTGAGTAGAGGGGGAAAACTTGTACCTATGTGTGTGCGTGTGTGTGTGTGTGTGTGTGTGTGTGTGTGTGTGTGTTATATTCCAAGTGTGTTGGCATGTGTTACGGAAAACCACAAATGGATTATGCCACGCCGCGAGAATGGTAAACAGGGAAAGGAGAGGGAATAGAAATTGTTGCTGTTATTGTTACCGTTATTGTTATCTACTGCTATTATTATTACAATAACTGCGACTACAGTAACAACCACCACTTCTACTACTACTACTACTACTACTACTACTACTACTACTACTACTAACAACCACTACCATTACCACAACCACTACCACAAAAACTACCACTACTACAACCACTGCCACTATCACTACCACTACTACTACTATTACCGCTACCACCACTAACTACTACAACCACCACCACCACCACCATTACCACTACTACTACTATTACCACCACCACCACCACCACCTCTCTTGCTTGATGATGGACGACACTGCCGCCTCGCCTGCCTTGCACTGACAGGGGCGTAAAAGTTAACTGCTTTCATTTCCTTATCGGGCGCCGCGGTGTTCCCTGGCCAAATTAAATTCCAAAAGAGGGGGCACTTGTTGTGTGTGGGTCCGTGGGCTAGCGGGTTCAGGGTTCGGGGTTCGTGTTTGGGTTCGGTACGGTTTCCTTTGATTGTTTTGGTCGGTGTTTTCTGGCTGTCTGGGAGGAACACGGGGCCTTGCAGCGACCCCAAAACGTTTCCATCGGATTTTTCCTTTTTTAGTCTTCGTGTGACCAGAATATTCCCGTTACTGTTTCCTCTTGAACTCTTCTCCATGCTAAAAAAAAAAAAAAAAAAACAGGAAGAAGACGAAAGAGGTTACTAGTGGATAAAAAAAAAAAAGGAAGAGGAGGACCTGGAGGAGGAGGAAGAGGACTTGAACTTTTCTCCGTGCTAAAAGAAAATGAAAGGAAGAGGAAAAAAGGCACTAGTGGATGAAAAAGGAAGAAAAGGAGAAGGAGAAACTGGAGAAGGAGGAAGAGGAATGCAAGTCTGTGTGAAGATGAGTCGATGTACTCGCGTAGACACGGCGGGACATGGAGAGGCGGAGATTGAGGGAGGAAGAAGGAAGAGACGGATGTAGTCGATATGGGGAAGTAAAGGAGACATGAATGGGGTGGAATGGAGGCAAGGAGAGAGGTGGAAGAGAGTTATAGGCGGAGAGAAGGCGGGAAATGGGAGTGTGCATCAGAGGGGGTGGCTGAGTAGTCTTGTGTGAGCCCCTAACAGGTCTCTGCGGGCGGCGAGGTGACACTCTCTGCTCAGTCTTGCGTGTGTGAGCTTCCTGGCACGTCAATGAATATGAAACCTTGCTGGGAGTGTGTGTGTGTGTGTGTGTGTGTGTATGTGTGTGTGTGTGGGTGGGTGGGTGTTTGTGTGTGTGTGTGTGGGCAGGACAAAGAACAGAAAATCAGGTAAAGAGAAAGTATGTAAGAAAAAATAAATACAGATGTTTTTACTTCACGTTTGATATCAAGTTTTTTTTTCATCATCTGCGTAAATATGTACAACTATTTCTATTCTTTTACATCCTTCTTTATTACTTAATAGAAAAATTACACTAATGATGATGACGATGATGGTAGTAGTGGTGGTGGTGGTGGTGATGATAATGCTGAAACGTTTCCTAAGTCCATTTTTCTGTCCCAGAGTTCGAACACCAGTACTTGAACTTCGCCTTTTTATTCCTTCATTTAGTCCTGAAGTAGAAGGGCTTCGAGATACGACCTTGGGTGCCTCGATGAGTCCTGAAGTAGAAGGGCTTTGAGTTACGATCTTGGGTGCCTCGATGAGTCCTGAAGTAGAAGGGCTTCGAGATACAACCTTGGGTGCCTTGAGTCCTGAAGTAGAAGGGCTTCAAGATACGACCTTCCGTGCTCCAGTGGAAGACCTCACGTATTTCAGGGAGGGAGAAAGAAACTGCCCCAATGATATCCTGGCGAGGGAACTTTTAACACTTTGCGTCTCCACTTTGGCCTTCCACTTCCGCCACGTCGCTCTCCTCCACACATCCACACTTTTTATCCCCCTCGCTTTCCTGCTGTAACTTTCATTCTTTTCTTTTTTTACTTTTAATTTCCTCACGGTAGCTCTCTCTCTCTCTCTCTCTCTCTCTCTCTCTCTCTCTCTCGCTCTCGCTCTTGTTCTCGTCTATTGCATTCTTTTTACATTGATTTTCTTATGTTTTGTTTTATATCATGGCTTATTGGATGTGGCGTGACTCTCTCTCTCTCTCTCTCTCTCGCTCTCGCTCTCGCTCTTTCTCTCTTCGTTCTCGGTCTCATTATTCACCCCATCTCTTCCCATCATTTCTCCTCCCGCTTCGTTAATCTCTCGCCGTGAAAACCCTCCGTGGATGATAAACTGCCGCAATACTCCAAGCGAAGACAGGCCGCCGTGGGTAAGACCTGGGAACACATGCGCTGCTTCACTCCTTACTGTACTCTCACGGCGCCGAGTCTCGTGTCCCTGTTGAATGGTGAGAGGTTACGAAAAGGGAAGTGTCTGGGAAGATTTGGTTGGTGAACTGTGTGTGTGTGTGTGTGTGTGTGTGTGTGTGTGGGAAAGTGTAAATGAGATTGGTAGAAAAGTAAGGATTTTGAGGGATTATGTGATTCCTTTGGGCATTTTATTTTGCTTATTGAATGTTGAGAGGTTGTGAAAAGTTGTCTCTGGAAAATTGAGACGAGTAAAATGGGTTTTTATGTAAGAGGGAAAGATTGGCCAAGAGCAACAAAAATAGATATAAAAAGGCCCACTCAGTCGTTAGTCCCCCTTACAGTGCCTAAAAAGACGGATAAATGTTTGTGAAGGGAAACTGTAAATGAAATAGGTAAAAAGAAGGGTTTTGAGGGAATATATGGTGTGGTAGGGCATTTTTGTTACCTATTGAGTGGTGAAAGATTGCAAAAAGGAAGTTTCCATAAAAAATTGAGACGAGTGAGGTGTTTATGAAGTGGAAAAATAAGATGAATAAAAAAGAGGGAATTTAAAGGATGGTTTTGGTAAGGTAAGGTATTTTTGTTACGTATTGAATGGTGAAAAAAAATACGAAAATAAAACCCTTCTTAGAAAATCGAAGAGTTTATGAAGGGAAAATGTAAATGAGATGGGGAAAAGAGGAAGGATTTTGAGGGATTAATTGTATGGTAGGGCATTTTGTCACGTATTTAATGGTAAGAGATTGTGAAAAAGAAAGGCCTCCATAGAAAATTGAGGCTTTTAAAGTGTTTATGAAGGAAAAAAAAAAAGAAGACGAATAAAAAAAAAAAGGGGGATTTTGAGGGAATAGACGGAATGGTAAGGCATTTCTAAAACCTATTGAATGGTGAGACGTTATGAAAAAGGGAAGTTTCTGCAGGAAATATAGACAAGTAAAGTGTTTGTAAAGGGAATAATTGAATAAGATGGATAAAAATAAAGGAATGATTTTGAAGGATAGTAAAGTTACCGTAGGGTATTTCTATTCAACTCCTCTTAAATTCTTACGTGGTTGCGGCTGTCTTTCTTCCCGTTTTCTGCGGTAAATGCTGCTCAGATGGCGTTTTCTTTCTCGCTACTAAGTTCCCCATTTTCTTTTTAATTCCGTTTTCTTTCATTTCGTTTCTTTTACTTCCTCTCCGGTGATGCAATTTCCTCTTCCTTCTCCAGCGCCCTCCTCCTCCTCCTCCTCCTCCTCCTCCTCCTCCTCCTCCTCCTCCTCGTCTCTCTTCTCCTCCTCCTCCACCGACTTTCCCTCCTCCTCCTCCTCGTCTCTCTCCTCCTCCTCCTCCTCCTCCTCCTCTTCCTCCTCTTCCACTACCACCGCCTACTCTTCCTCCTCCTCCTGGTTTCCCTCCTCCTTCTACCTCCTCCTCCTCCTCCTCCTCCTGCTCGTGTTCCCCCATCTCCCCTGTCTTTCCCATTCCCACTCCACTCTTCCTCCCAAGAGAGAGAGAGAGAGAGAGAGGAGTCATTTCATCTCTATCCAAGAGGAGCGAAAAGAGTAATAGTGGCCATGAGGGAAGGCTTAGTGATGGGCTACCCACTCCCACGTCCTCGTCCCGTCCATACCCTCCACGAGCCTTGACACGAGAGAGAGAGTATCATGCTGACGGTTTTGGCATTTTTTACACTTTTTAGAGAGCCAGCACTCAAGTGGGCCTTTTTTTTAACTTTCTTCTTTTTGCCCTTGGCTGGCCCTCTTCCTTACGTAAAAAATATATAAATAGATAAATAAAAAATGCTATTAACCTCTTCAGTACTGGGACATATTTTTACCGTGATTTTTGGGGTATGATTAGACAGTTTTATTTGCATTAGAAAGGGTGTCTATGGGAGTCAGAAGATTAATAGCCAGAGTCTTCAATGATTTAATCCCCGCATAGTTTTCTGGAGCTATTTAAATCATCAAATAGTAAGGAGTATGAATATGAAATAGCGTCATAATACTGAAGGGGTTTAGAGTGTTTCTATTTTTCTCTGGTCTTGATATTCTCTCTTCTTTTCTTCTCTGCCTTTGTCTGGGTGGAAGAAAGAGTTGATTATGTATCTTGTAGTTTTGTTTTCTCTCTTTCTAATTAATGCTCTCACTGCTATTAAATGTGCTTCTGTTTTGTCTCTAGTCTTGATATTTTCTCTTCTTTTTTCTGCCTTTGTGTGGGTGAAAGAAAAAGTAAATTATGTATCAGGTATTGTTTTATTTCTCTCTCTTTAATTAATCTTTTCACTCTATTAAAAGTGCTTCTATTTATATTTGTTCTTGATATTTTCTCTCATTTTCTTCTCTACCTTTGATTGTGTAGGTGAAAGAAAAAATTAATTACGTATTAGGTATTTCTTATTTCTCTCTCTTTAATTAATCTTCTCACTTTATTAGAAGTGCTTCTGTTTATAGCTGGTCTTGATATTCTTTCTATTTTCTTCTCTGCCTTTGTGTGGGTGAAAGAAAAAATTAATTACGTATCAGGCGTTTTTTATTTCTTTCTCTTTGATTAATCTTTTCACTGCTAATTGGTGGAATACTGTCCCTTTAACCTTTTCCTTACTATGACACGTTTTTTTATTTATCCTACTTAGTATTTGATGATTTTGTACAACTTCAACAACTTATGTGGGGATTAAAATGATGAAGACTCTAGCCATTAATCTTCTGACCTGCATAGACCCTTCCTAATGTCAATAAAATGGTCTAATCGTACACAATTGAAGGTTAAAATGTGTCCCAGTACTGAAGGGCTTGAAATAGTGAAGACTGTGGCCATTAATCTTGTGACCTCCATTCCTCTTCCTAATGTCAATAAAATGGTCGAATCGTACACAACTCTCAGTGTAAAAATGTGTCCCAGCACTGAAGGGATTAAAATAGGGAAGACTTTGGCCATTAATCTTCTGACCTGCATAGACCCTTCCTAATGTCAATAAAATGGTGTAATCGTACGCAGTTATCAAGGTAAAAATGTATCCCAGCACTGAAAGGATGAAGACTGTGGCCATTAATCTTCTGACCTGCATAGATCCTTCCTAATGTCAATAAAATGGTGTAATCGTACGCAACTCAAGATAAAAATGTGTCCCAGCACTGAACCGGTTAAAAGTGCTCGTATTTTTCTCTGGTCTTGATAATCCCTCTCTTTTTCTTCCCTGGATGAAAGAAAAAGAAATATATATCAGCCGTATTTTTATTTTTCTCTTAATTTAATCTTTTCACTGCTATTTGGTATACTGTCTCTGAGTTACTAAACACTTTGAGGTATTTTTCACATACCACAGCCACCTTTAGATAGTGTAATAGCTGGAAATAGCAAAATATAGTCTTTTTATGCCTTTATTTCTTGCATATGCTTGTGAAGACCCCTTGCATTGATTTTAGTGCTGGGAATTGCTTCATGTCGCTGTGAACGGGTCAACCTCCACAAATACCAAGGAAAAACTAAGCATGATGAAAATAAACGCGTTCTCTCCCTCTCCTGATGTAACCGTCCGTCTGTTTCTGTTTCTGAACCTTTTGTACATGAAAAAACACCCACTTTTATTGAGGTTCCGGCATTTCAAGCGTGCCTTTTTTGCCCATTGGTGGCTGGTCGGCGCGAGGTGAGGTGCGAGTTGTGTGGGCGAGCAACAGAGGAGGGAGAGCAAGGCCGGGGAGTTGTGAATGGCTCATTGTTGCACGATCTCGCTACCCCAACACTCCGCCAGCACTGAACACAAGTCCCAGCCATTGTGACGCGCCAAGCCACAAAACGTCAGCTGGTCGTTAACATGATATTATCTCGCATCTCGTGTAAGAATATATCAAAATGATTATGCCATGAGTAATACAATATGATATAGTGTTAGGAGTGTAGGAATGTATTATAACCGGGGTTAAATGCGCTATGAATATTAGTATACATTGTATTTTTATGGTATACAAATATATCGAGTCAGAAATGCACTGAAACCGAGGTGAAATGCATGATGAATTTAGTGTTTAGTGTTCTAGTGAGATAGAAAATGATAATGTATACAAAATTCGGCTTTCAATGGCCTGTATTCTGAAACGCTTTGCTCTCTCACCACCACTGCTTTCCAATGGTTCCAGTTGAAGATATGCGTGTTTTTAAAAGATATTTCTAAGATTCTGGTGAAGGACTGGCAAGATTTCCAGTTTATTAAAAGAAGAAACTGCCTTGAAAACCGGGCTAGTTGTCTCTGTGGCCTTGAAAAAATGTCATACTGAGAGAGCAAGGCATTTCTGAGTATGGGCTAAAAACTTACGGCTAAAAATTTCAAGAGCTGCGTCAAAAGAGTAGCGTCGGGACTCTGGATGGCGGGGCTCTAGATGAAGACGCAGTGCAGCACATTGGCCTGTATTGTTCGGGGCGGCTACCACAAGACCCATGCGCCGCCCTGTAAGTGGAGCAGTTGAGTCAGATCAAAGGAACTCAAGGCTGGGCGAGACGAAAAGAAATATAACAAACAGAAAAGATGAAAAAATTGTCGAAGTAATCGTAAATGTTGAAGGAAATATTACTCAACGGAAAAAATATATAAACGTGAGGAAAGTTTTAGGTGATGTGGATGGTGGTAAAGGGAAGGAAGGCTGGTGTGGATGTATGATGAGAGTCAGGGAGGTGTGTGCGTGAGGCAAGGAGGAAAGTATGTGCTGGGCTGATGGGATTAAAGGAGATGTGTTTGGCGCAGGAGATTAAATAGTAAAAGAGAGAGAGCAAAAGCAACAGCAGAAGAGGAGGACTCCGGGGGACGCTTCCAGGCAAGAACCCAAAACAAAGCTGCCTAAGAAGTGCGTTACGAGGGACAACGTTTTCTTTTTTACTATTCTGCCGAGATGTGTGTGTGTGTGTGTGTGTGTGTGTGTGTGTGTGTGTGTGTGTGTGTTTGATCTGCTGCAGTCTCTGACGAGACAGCCAGACGTTACCCTACGGAACGAGCTCAGAGCTCATTATTTCCGATCTTCGGATAGGCCTGAGACCAGGCACACACCACACACCGGGACAACAAGGTCACAACTCCTCGATTTACATCCCGTACCTACTCACTGCTAGGTGAACAGGGGCTACACGTGAAAGGAGACACACCCAAATATCTCCACCCGGCCGGGGAATCGAACCCCGGTCCTCTGGCTTGTGAAGCCAGCGCTCTAACCACTGAGCTACCGGGCGTGTGTGTGTGTGTGTGTGTGTGTGTGTGTGTGTGTGTTGTGTGCCTTCTGCCTCAAATGTTTACATCAGTCTTTCTTGGATGTGTCCTTCATGTTTATCCTTCTAAGTCTGTTTTCCTTCCCTTCAGCCATCTATACTGCAGACGAAAGCGGATTTCTGGGACCATTTCGTATTCAGACCAAATATGGATGAGTGATTTTTCCAGTGTAGGACGATGTAGGAGCTATGGTGAATATTTCCTCACACACACACACACACACACACACACACACACACACACACACACACACACACACACACACACACACACACACACACACACACACACACACACACACACACACACACACACACACACACACACACAGGGTCGTAGGGTGGTGAGCGAAGGTGGTTCAGGAGTGGTCAGTGACAGCGGGGACAAGTGGCCGCCCAGAAGCATTACTCGACTCCGCCTCAGTTCCTCCAGCCCCGCGGCATTAATAAGTCATTGTTTCACTCACTGAGGACGGTAAACTTGTCACGTGATATAAATAACTGCAGTCCTCTTAATTCTTTACATTATTGATCTTTTTTTTTCTTCTCACGAGCTTTTTTTAATATAAACTCTTGCACTCAGTCTGCAACTCTTAACGTGCTAAATATAATGTTAATGGGTAAATTTTTCTCTTCAACTCAAGACTTCAGGAACTTTTATCTTGTTGTATTTAATGTCCACCCAGTGCAAGAAGGCAGACAGCCGAGTCAAGGCGTCACGGCCAGCGTCTTTATGGGAGTTGAGATAGGGAAGGGGTTCCAGGCCCGCTATTTCTGTCCCTCCAGGTTACCTTATTATATACACACATAAAATGTTCTTGGGCCATAAGGCAGGCAGGCAATTCCGCTCCGCCTGGCCACGGCTGGGTCGCTCTCCTGGTTGTCGAGACTACCACACCTGAACACTGACACTTGGCCGCTCCTTTCTATACATTCTTCCGTTGAAACTTCACCTACATGTATAGTAATGATTATGAGAATTAGAATATGAAAGTACATGTAAATACCTTAACCCCTTCAGTACCATGACCCGTTTCCATATTCATTCTGTTTAATATTTGGTGATTTCAGGCAGTCTCAGAAACTCATGTTGGGGATTAGAATAGTGAAGACTGTGGCCATTGATCGTTTGACCTCTACAGACTCTCCCTAATGTCAATAAAACTTTCTAATCGTACACAAATCTCAAGGTAAAAATGCGTCCTAGTACTGAAGGGATTAAACTGTTAATTACCTGATTTAATTTAGTGTATCTGCTAATTGTGTTCACTGCGCTGGGTCAGTGAGTCAGCCAGTCTAGCCTTCTTGTTCCTCACAGTCATTAGTCACTCCTTTAATTCACGAATCAATGGATGCCTCCTCCCTCACTCGATGAACACACGCATGACTAATTCAACCTGCATCCGTCACGCTGCATCCATTTATTCATTTGTCTTTTTCCCTGAGTGTCACGCCCACTCGTCGCTTCGCCCATCTGCTGCTGACACCTGGAGCTGAGCCTCTGATTAACCTTTTCCTCAGTGCCGCTGTGACCTTACAAAAATCATTCCCGTCTGCCGAATGGAAAGCGAACGTTCAGGACGGGACACGGGCTGGTTATGGAAAGGAGGGAGGGAGCGAAGGAACGAGGGAGGGAGGGAGGGTGATTGGGTTCAGTCCGGGATCAATTGAAGGTATTAATAGGGATGGTACGGCTGAAGCGGCGAGGACGGTGGGTGGGTGCGATAGCGAGGAGATGGACGACAAGCAGCTGAGTTGTTTGCTGGAATAGGAATGAGGTACTAAAGGCTGTGAGAGGCTGGGGGGAGGGTGGCGGCTTGCAGGGCTGGCAATAAGTTGGTGACGGAATGGATAGCTAAAGCACGAGGCAGGTTTAGGATGAGGGAGGTGATAATTCGGCTGGGGAGTGAGACGGGGGTGAAATGAGACGAAGAGGCGTAGTAGGAATAGTTTGAGAAGTAGTGGGAGGAGTAGGAGATAGAGAGGGAGTGTTGTAGCGGTTCCAGGTAGAGTGTGAGATAAAGAGAAGGGAAAGCAGGAAGAAAGAGGAGCAAGCAGCGTAGGAGGAGGAAGAGGAAGAGGAGGCGTTAGTGGTGGTGATGGTGGTAGCGAAAGATCAGTAATGGGAAGATTTTCGAGCCGAGCAGGAGGAGGAGAGGAAGGGTGTGGTTGAGGAGAAGGAGGAGGAGGAGGAGGAGGAGGAGGAGGAGGAGGAGGAGAGAGAAGGCTGCAGTGATCAGGTGGTCTAGTTATGTTTAATTAATTACTTGCAACGTATTAATTGAAATCATCTTTTAGTGTTACGTTTCTCTCTCTTTCTACGTTTTTTTTCTATTTTTTTCATTCTTTTCTCTTTTTTTTTTTACTCAGCAGCACCCCGGCACACCAAAATGAATGAAAGGCTACAACAGTGTGCCGAAAAGTAACAACAATAACAACAGGAACACTATTTATCCCAACACTGCCTCAGTAATTGCCTCTCAATTTGAATTAATATTTTTTTCAGCTTGTTGGGAATTCCATAGTTAACTCAAAACAAACTACCACAATTTAAGCCGCAGCCATGAATGTTAATTGTCACCTGTACAACCCACGAATACACTAAACAATATACATAAATAAAGTCGAAATTTCCCCGCAGTGCGATAAATTACCTCAGTAAATTGAAGTCACATCGTCTTTCTCTTCCCTTTCTCTTTATGAGGGAGCAGGTGTGGGGAGAGAAGGGAGAGGGAGAAGAGGAGGGAGAGAAAGAAGGAGAGGGAGGGGGGAGGATATTGCATACCAATGAAAGGGCGAGGATTTCTGGTACAGCAGCCGACCCTCTTATCCCAGACAGCCCTATGAATAAAATATGTTTTCCGCTACTCTCTACGAAAACCCGTGGCGATGAGGAATAACGGGGGGAGGAAGGTGTGGGCGGGCATCAGCTGACTCTTCCGTAGCGAGGCTTTGATCAGCGGGGGATTTGTTTGCTCGGGACTCCTGGAAGCCTGAAAATTGTGAGCGCCAGGTTTTTCTGAGGGGTTTTTTTTCTTTTTCTATTTTTTTACACCATGTGGGCTTTTCACGGGAATTTATGGGTTAAAGGGGATACTTTTTGGGATACCTCCTATCTCAAAGCCCACCCACTAGGAAACCGTTGCCCCGAGTGAGGAAGCCCAACCTACACTTGGACCGTGGACGCTTGGAGACCCCTCGGACCCCAAAGCACGCATGGTTCCACTGTACCACGGCGGCTTATGTTTGTTTCCTTGAATGAAGATATCAGGGGCAGAAAAATATACTTGATATTTATAATGGAGTCGCTTCAGGTTGTGTAGATACTCAAATGTTCTGTGTCTGGTTATATATACAAATTTCTATATTTATCTGCCTGCCTGCCAATTCCTGGATCCATGTATTAGCTAACACAACTTTTTTTTCCCTTCCCTTTCCTCGATTTATTCACAATTCCTGAGTTACAAGAAATTTAAAAGTGAAATTGGTGCTTGGATTTGTTCCGTGAGAGAGAAGAGAGAGAGAGAGAGAGGGGGGGGGAGGCTTTGTGGGCAGGGGAGCTGGAATGGAACAAGTGCGAAATATTTTCTCGTGTTTTCGTCCTTACCTGTTCGCGGAAATTTAGAAATAACAAAATAACCGAAAACATGAAAGGAAGCAAGTATTACACTGCAGTAAATGTAATCCCATCTACCTTAAGACGACTCTGGGGAATTCAGAAAAGTTTTGTAAATTTTAAAACGAAAATGTCTTGAAAGTTGTAAATGAGGAAAGGAAACCGTTGGAGAGCACAAGACAAAAATATGAGAAAGTAATGTAAAAGAAGCACGTGTGTAAGACATAGCACGAAGGAACACAAAACCTGGAGTGATCATAAGTTTTGAAAAGTTTCCTGGTGTAGCTGTGGCTGTGGCTGTGGCTGGCGAGATGTGGCAGACAGTCGGGCCAGGTTTGACAGCGGATAGGATCGCAGGACTTGGACATGACGCGTGCTGACGATACGGGTGATGTCCCAGAGTCCTATTATTACTTCCTGGATGCTGGTGCTTGACGATCACAGCCTCGCATGGTGACAGCCTGCCCTCCCTCGCGCTCCCTCACCGCCTCATGCTAAACCACTGTTGATCGTCTTGGAAGTAGAGCACCGAGTTAAAATGACATATATTTGGTTTATGGAGATCTCTATCGAGAAAATAGTCTTGCGTGGGCATTCTTAATGTTCTGCTGAACGTCCAGGCTGCTCGGGGCGAGCCTGTCTTGTCACCGCTGAGCACCTAACGGCTCCACAAAGGGTGCCGCTGCGAGGCACTTTGGGATTTTTTGTGGGTTTAGAGGCACAATGGCGCCGTTGCCGCTTCAAGGCTCATCATATTAAGACTGTCTATGTTACGATATTCTCATAATGTTACATCGCCAGCCTCTGCTAACAATATTTCCCTTCGGAGATTGCTTTTCTCTTGGCCCGGCGTGGGGCAAGGGCCTTGATGGCGTCACTTATAAGCGAGTTTGCATAAGCATTGCTGCTCCTCCCTTTAAGTGAAGGCGTCCACGAGATTTGCCTTTCAACGAAGAGTTAGTGCACTTTGTGTGCATCTTTTAGTTGACTTATTGTAAGAAAGATTTTGATAAATGCATCATGCGGGAGAAGCGCATTAGGAAACGTAATTTAAAGAAGTCGTTACATGCGACATATTGGTTTGGGCTTCGTTGATACTGACGTAATCTTGGAGTTTTGTTGGTAGGTTCACCATCAAATAAAACTGCTTGTCCTTGCGGACTGTGGAACACAGACCAGGGTCCAGGAGGTGAGGCCTCCCTGAATGAGGCATCGCTGTCACTTAGTGTGAGTGGTGAGGAGATTCAGAAGATGCCGACCTCCACACTCCTGTAGCTCATGTCGTCCAATACCCATCTAGCAGACAAACGCACTTACTGGTACCACACCCATTCCTGTGTGTGTGTGTGTGTGTGTGTGTGTGTGTGTGTGTGTGTGTGTGTGTGTCATTGAGAACTCCCAGCAACTTTTCTCATTGTCGTAGGTACAATTTATAGCCGAGTTTCCCGCTATACGTTCGACACAAAATAAATGTAAGACCCAAAAAAACTAACAGTCTTACACAACACCAGTGCCGCCCTCTGCTACTGCACAGCCGCCCACAGACCAGCCTGCACCGCCCAGACACCATCCCTGCCTCCCTCTCTGCCCCAACTCCCACACAAACACGGACACACGAGAGGGAAAGAATACACCCCATCCACATTCATTTTGTTGTTCTCAGATGCCCTTTTTTTTCCCTCCTTCGGTGAAATATGAGGAGACGTGATGGATGATGTTAATGGGTGACTTTCCCCGTCATATTGCCTGTCTCCGTCCGTCATTTCACCCTTTAATAATCCCTCTTTCTACGCTTTACTTTCCTCGCTACTCGTAAATTTTGCTGCTAAATGTCTTAACAGATATTTTTTCTATTTTATCCCCAGTTTTCGTGTTTGATTATGTGCTCGTATTTCCGGCAAGAGTTATATTGCCTTGTGTGTGTGTGTGTGTGTGTGTGTGTGTGTGTGTGTGTGTAGCGGAAGTAACAGAGGAATAAAAGAAAAGTAAGGGAAGATACAAGAACCCATCAGGTCCATGATACATGTCTCCCCATATCCAGCTATTATCTTCACCCATAAATTTGTCTAATCTTCTTTTTCAAGCTCCATAACGGCTCAGTAGCGTAGAGGGGATGTAAGGCTCTCTCTCTCTCTCTCTCTCTCTCTCTCTCTCTCTCTCTCTCTCTCTCTCTCTCTCCTAGATAAAAAAAAAAAGAAAAAGCAAAAAAATGTTACTTACCTAGATAATGAATATTCTCTACATTTCTCTCTCTCTCTCTCTCTCTCTCTCTCTCTCTCTCTCTCTCTCTCTCTCTCTCTCTCTCTCTCTCTCTCATTTCCGATCCATAACGTCAGGAAGATTGATGGTGACCTAACCGCGAGCCTGGCGCCCTTATGCAAGACGAGCCTGTCTGTAACCTTTGGCCGGGACGCTCTGTGTTTTGACGGCGCCCTTTGATCTTTGTCCCAGCCGCCACCTGGCCCTGCTGGCGGCGGGATGAACGGTATCTGGGCCGTAAGACACTGATGTGATTCCAGCTCACTGAGGCCACAATGGTTATCGAGAGAGAGAGAGAGAGAGAGAGAGAGAGAGAGAGAGAGAGAGAGAGAGAGAGAGAGAGTGCGCAGAGAATATTCATTATGTAGGTAGGTATGTGACATTTTTTTTTTTTTCATTTTTACTTTTCGATTTAAGCAAGGACACAAGCTTCTGGTTTGAGTTGCCAGCATTACCTATTGTTCTGTAAATAATGATTCCTTCGGCTGCTGCGAGGTTTGTGAAAAGGCGTCAAGCAGTGCGAAGGACGTGAAAGGCTGGAGTGGCGGGGCCTTGTTGACGATGTTGATTGGCGGGGACAAAGTGAAGCGTCATTGGGAAATTGTGATTGCTTCTCGTGCACTGTCTGCTGGGACTGTGTGTGTGTGTGTGTGTGTGTGTGTGTGTGTGTGTGTGTGTGTGTGTATATATATATATATATATATATATATATATATATATATATATATATATATATATATATATATATATATATATATATATATACACACACACACACACACACACACACACACACACACACACACACACACACACACACACACACACACACACACACACACACACGCCTTAGTGTCAGTATTTACGGAGGAATTGAGTAAGAAATTTATCGTCAAATCGTTGACAATGAATTGGTTGGAAGTGAGTGTTGTCATGACGGCTTATCTTCATTACAGAGTGATACAAGTGTACACACGTGCGACACAGGCACCAGAATGACTCTTGAACCTTGGTCTCGGGGCCGGAGAGCTTTGTGCCGATACTAGAAAACTGAATTTGAACAAGTGCTTTTAACATAATTGACAGACAGACGGACACCAGGTGGAGGCCCCGAGGCATAGGAATGATGAAAGTAGTGGAGAGTGACATTGGCGATACGATTAGGGACGAAAAAGTGTTCAGCAGGTTGTGAGATCAGGACACCTGTTGCCACCCCTCCACAATAAACTGAAAGCAAGAATCCGCGAGAGCGGTACATAATTTCCGGGCGCGTGGCAGCAAAGCGAGTCCCAGGAGCCATGGCGGTGCTGTGCGAGCGGCCCCCGGAGCTGCTCACTCCGCCCAACGTCATCATCACACGCAACAAGAACAACAACAACAGCCTCAACAACAACGGCCACAGCATGAGAGTCAGGCTGGTCGAGGTAAGCATGAGTGTGACTGCCACCTACCCATTAGTTAGGCACACAGACCTGTTCTACCCACGCCACCCGCCCAACACTAAGGTAATTCTTCCTGTGGCCTTGTGGCGCCTCCCTATTGAGGGCACGTCCTGGCGCGTCACAGCAGTCACCAGCCAGGCCACCAGAGTGTCATGCATGCCACGCACTCCTTCCATGCTTGCTGTGGAATGTGGACACGTGCATGTGGAAGCGTGGTGGTCAATAAACAGTAGTTCTTAAGGTGGACGAGGCCGAACACATCTTGCTGCTTACATACAGGACTGATGTCATTGTTGCTGGTGTGTCAGCCATGAATGTCAGCTGTGAAGGTGACTTTTCTGCTGCTATTTCTGGTGCCATTGTGTTTCTGCCATCACTTTTTTTTTTTGTTTGTTTAACGCGCATCAATTAATTGTATTTGTCAGGTATTAAAATCTTGTTGAATCCAGTTTGCGCATCACGTCCTGAATGTGTGTGTGTGTGTGTGTGTGTGTGTGTGTGTGTGTGTGTTTCACTGTTTGATCTGCTGCAGTCTCTGAGGAGACAGCCAGACGTTACCCTACGGAACGAGCTCAGAGCTCATTATTTCCGATCTTCGGATAGGCCTGAGACCAGGCACACACCACACACCGGGACAACAAGGTCACAACTCCTCGATTTACATCCCGTACCTAGTCACTGTTAGGTGAACAGGGGCTACACGTGAAAGGAGACACACCCAAATATCTCCACCTGGTTCCTCTGGCTGTGAAGGAGAGCTACCGGATGTGTGTGTGTGTGTGTGTGTGTGTGTGTGTGTGTGTACTCGGTGGGAGGAGAAATGCTGATTGCTATTCACCGTGGGTCATGCTAACAAGGCAAGCATTAGAGTGTTATTGGCGCATGTTTTGCAATAACAAGTAATGCAGCAGCAGCGAGGGAGGAGGAGCAGCGGCCTGGAGGTAAATATCAAGCAGAATTCATATCAACGTTTGTCCGCAGTGTATTGTAACAGTCACCTCTCACATCTCTGCTCGCTGCCTGATGAAACCACTTCCTGTCAGAGAAAGTCATTTTTATTAGATGTACCATTTCCTTAACTTATTTTTTCTATTTTCACCAGCAACAAAATTATTTAATCCACTTTTCCACTTCAGGATTTGTGTTACTAGTGTTCTATTCTCAAAAGCAACACAATTTTATCCATCTCTCCTAAACCACTTCCTGTCAAAGAGTAATGCTTGTTGTAAGGTCCACTATTTCCTTAACTTTTTTTTATTCTCAGCAGCAACACAACCATCTTCTCCACTTCTTCACTCAGGGTTTGTGTTGTTTGTGTTCTATTTTTAGCAACACAAATATTTCATCCATCTTTCCTCTTCTCCCCTCAGGGTTTGTATTACTAGTGTTCTATTTTCAGCAACACAACTATTTTATCCACCTGTCCTCTTCTCCACTCAAGGTTTGTGTTGTTAATGTTCTATTCTCAGCAGCAACACAATATTTTATCCACCTCTCCACTTCTCCAGGCCGGATTTGTGTTGTTTCATGTTCTATTTTCAGCAACACAAATATTTTATCCATCTCTCCATTTCTCCATTCAGAGTTTGTGTTATTAGTATTCCAGTCTTTGCAGCAACACAATATTTTATCCACCTCTCCTCTTCTTCACTCAGGGTTTGTGTTGTTAGTGTCCTCTGATGTCGAGATAATAGGACTTGCTGAGGACTTAAGGTTACGGTGGTCAAGTTATGAGAGCTTCTGATCAAAAACTCTGGAACTCCCTGCCTTCTGTATTACCATCTTCCTACGACTTGACTTCTTTTAAGAGGGAGATTTCAAGACGTTTGTTCCTGAATTTTGGCTAACTCTCTTAATCTTTTAGGGAACTGGCAATCAAGTGGGCCTTTTCTTTTTATATTTTGTTACCCTTGGCCACCTTCCCCATGTTCCATAAAAAAAAGGGAAAAAATGAGAAGGAATCCGTCTGCACAAGAACACTGCACGGCGCCTCCTCTCCTCGCGGTTTGGAATTTATCAAGTGTTTATTTTCCGAGCAAAATCTTTTACTAATTTTTCTGTCTTTTTTTCTTTCTTTCCAGGTGAGTACCTCCTGTGTGGGTTCCTGAAGGGACTGTTAACGTGTGGTGAGTGTTACCTGTGTGCGTCTGTGTGTCTGTGTGTCTGTGGTTTGGAGGGTTTAGATAGTGTCTGTGTGTTTGTGTGTCTGTGTTTTGGAGGGTTTAGATAGCGTCTGTGTGTCTATGTGTCTGTGTGTCTGTGTTTTGGGGGTGTAGATAGCGTCTGTGTGTCTGTGTTTTGGAGGGTTTAGATAGCGTCTGTGTGTCTATGTGTCTGTGTTTTGGGGGTGTAGATAGCGTCTGTGTGTCTGTGTGTTAATCCACTATTTACTCATTATTTTGTGGTATTTCCGTGAAAGTATAGACACCATGCAATTCCCTTATTCTCCATCAATATCTACAGTAATGCCAGATGACAAAAATCCATAAACCATTTTCCAGTTAGTGAATTACTGATGACAAACCGTATTCCCAAGTACCTTTTCTACACACACACACACACACCGTCTGGCAAAGCAGCGATCTAAGTCCTTAATGTGGTACGTCAATAAATAACAATCGAGGGAGAGAACCACAGAAAGAAGGCTAATGCTCTCAGAAATTAACGTGTTTATGTGGACTGCACGTGTCTGGACTTCCCTCGCCATTATCGGCTTTAGAGGCAGCCCAGTGTTAAGTCTGCAGATGTGAGGGATGACTGATAAAGTGCGCTGGCATGAGAGAGAGAGAGAGAGAGAGAGAGAGAGAGAGAGAGAGAGAGAGAGAGAGAGAGAGAGAGAGAGAGAGAGAGAACAAGTGATAATGAACATTGTGGAAATGGAAATATTATGAGATCTGAGAGGTTGACAATGAATTTCCTGCGGTCAAGGGAAATGTAAACTTAAAGGGGATGAAAATTATGAGGATAAGGCTGAAGATGACGATGATAATGATGATGGTGATGAAGAGGAACAGGAGGAGGAGGAGGAAGAAGAAGAAGAAGAAGAAGAAGAAGAAGAAGAAGAAGAAGAAGAAGAAGAAGAAGAAGAAGAAGAGGAAAAGGTTGTGGAGGAGGAGGAGGAGGAGGAGGAGGTTGAGGAGGAGGAAAAAAAACAGTTGATTTCACTTCTTTATTTTCTAAGATTAATTGTTGACAATTTAGAAAGCTCAAGTACTGCACATTACATCTTTACGAGAGTCACTCACACACACACACACACACACACACACACACACACACACACACACACACACACACACACACACACACACACACACACACACACACACACCACAGGGAACAAAACCAGGCAAGTTCCGTAATTAAGTAGCGGGTTCTCTGTGGCTCGCTTGATACATTCATTAGAGAAACTTGAGTAGAGTGCACGAGTGTCACTCTACAGTATTTCTTCCTGCTGCGACTTTGTACCACCTTTTTACCTTTCCCTTGTTCGTTCTCCACCTGAACCCGCGCCTTCCTGATCCACACCCTATCCTTCCTCCCCCCGTCTCTCTCTTTCCCGTCCCACACTCCTCAGAATATGCCGAAGTTGGATAGAGGAGGATGGCTGCTGGAGGTTGGCTGTCGAGTGGGGTTCGTGTGTGCCTCTTCAACTCTGTCCTCCGAGTGTTTGCCGCCAAGTTTTCTGTGATGGGGGTGAAAATAGTGGTGTGTGTGTGTGTGTGTGTGTGTGTGTGTGTGTGTGTGTGTGTGTGTGTGTGTGTGTGTGTGTGTGATCATCTTTCTTTCACGGTAGTTAGCATATCTGCACGTGACATTTTTCTTTTTTTCTTTTCTTCTTATTTTACAGTAACTAATGCGATGTAAGACTGAGCGCTAACATCTTACAGTTACTAATAGCCTTCCTTAGCTCATTGCCTTCATTCCTAGCAAAGTAATGGGATTATAAGGTGCATTTATCATGTGGTATGGTGACAACGTTCTCTGAGGCAGCTGTAACCCTTCATGAAAGCATCTGATACCTTTCCCTTTGTTCATACATCTCTTTCTTGCTGCCTTACTCCCTCCCTTCTTCCCCTTTTCCCTTGAGTCCATCTGTTTTTTGTTTTTTCCTGCTTACAATACTCCCTTCCCTTCTTCTTCTTCTTCTTCTTCTTCTTCTTCTTCTTCTTCTTTGTTTCTTTCTTTTTCTTTTTCTACTTCTTTCTCTTCTATTTTTTCCTTCTTTTACCTTCCTTTTCTTCTTCCTTTTCTTTTCATCTTTTTCTTCTTCTTCTTCTTCTTCTTCTTCTTCTTCTTCTTCTTCTTCTTCTTCCTTCTTCTTTTCTTCTTCTTCTTCTTCTTCTTCTTCTTCTTCTTCTTCTTCTTCTTCTTCTTCTTCTTCTTTACTTTCTTATCGTTTTTCTGCATTTCTTCTTGTATCGCTCCCTCCTTCCTTCCCCTCTTCTTTACTTTCTGCTCGTATTTCTCCTTCCTCTCCCTCCTCCACTATCCCTTCATCCATCTATCTGCCTCTAACTTTCTACATCACTTCTTTTAGTCCTTCCCTTCTTGCCAAGCCGTTCGTTCATCCATGTCTTCTTTCACATCTGCATCCTTTCTTTCCTCCTTCACGCATCCCTTTCTTTCTGTCTCCTATCTTTTCTCTCCTTACTCGTTTCTTCATATAGGCGCTTACCCCTTTTTTTCTGATCGTGCAAAGCTGTTTCCTTTCTTCCCGGCATCTATTAGCATTGTTTCCTACCTCCCTTATTTCTTACGTTTTCCTGCGTGTGCATAAGAATTCCTTTCCTCCTTTCTTCCACTCTAGCGCCAGGGCAATACAATGCAATACAGCACACACACACAACTCCTAAGTCACTTTATGCTCCCAGTATCAGAGACTCATCGAAAATTTCCAACCTGTGCTCCGAGTCAGGCATTTCTTGACAACTTTTTCTCATTCGTTCTTCTCTCTTCCTTGCCTGACACATTCCATCTTGTAGATTCTTCAGGCGACTTCTTATCATGTATCTCTCGGAATTTCATTTAAAATTCCAACACCCCCCCACTCCACGGTCGTCCTGCCAAGAAATTCTAGCTCTATAATGCTAAAACACCATTATTCTCTCCTCTGAAAACGCTTCCTGCACCGGAAACTAAACTTCCTGTCTGAAAATGGCCTTGGAAGGAGATTCAGGGAGGAAAATCATTTCGGAATTAACAAAATTTGGATCCCACGAAGATTGCAAGTTCCTCCAGATTCCAAAATTGGTGATTGTCTTTCTCGGATTTTGCCGTCTTGACGCTTCGGGCCGCAATACGTCTTACTTGGGTGGTGGTGGTGGTGGTGCATACGGCGGGGAGAAGGCTGCTGGGCTCAAGCCTCGCTGGAGACAGGATGTCGGGTACATGGGGGGAGGGGTGGCAAAGGACACAGAACATTAAGATAGTGGTGTGTGTGTGTGTGTGTGTGTGTGTGTGTGTGTGTGTGTGTGTGTGTTAGAGGTTTTAGAGCAGGATACCAATACAGATAACAGCTTCATTTACACCTCCTCCTCTTCTCCTCCTCTTCCTCTTCCTCTTCCTTTTCCTCTTCCCTTTTCTTGGCCCTTCGTCTGAGAACTAAATGACAAGAAATCATGGAACATTTTCAAGTAATGTAATAAATATCTTATTTCAGTGATATTTATGACAAAAACAATGATAATGATCTTGATGATAATGATAATAACAATGATAATGATAAAAATGATAATAGTAATAATAATAACAATAATAATAATAATAGTGGTGATCATGATTATAAAGGTGATAGTAATAGTAGTATGTATGAGTGTTAACTAGAGTATTTCTGGTCTTTTATACACACACACACACACACACACACACACACACACACACACACACACACACACATATATATATATATATATATATATATATATATATATATATATATATATATATATATATGTAAATCTACTTGTTAGAATATTGTGGCAACTTTCATGAGGGACAGTCAAGGAATGTGTATGTGTTATATGGCGCTTTTCAAAAAATATCTTATTATGTTTTGTGTTAAAGTCTTTATTGTTGCAAAGAAAAAGAGCCGTCGCCAGGCAATTTATGGTGTAGAGTTCATTTACTGTTCCAGCAGCGCGCGCACCATGACTCTGGTGCTAAACAACGGCAGCTGTCGCCCCGCCCGGCCCTCCTGCTGCTTGTGTTGAAATACTTGCGTTAATATGAAACCACAAACACCTGCCTGCTTGTGGAAAGAACTAAGTGAGTATATTGAAAGTGATACAAGACTAAACTAAAGCATGGAATAAAAAATGTTGCCAACACCATTGTATCTTGTCAGTGTTGTGGTGAGGACGTGACAGTATGATGAACAACACAACAAAGCTCTGATAGAAAATGTTTGTTAGGACCATTTCTCTTTACCTTTACCCTTTAAGGAATAAAATAGTGTACGTGCCTATGTAGACGACTATCTGACAGGTCATTCAATCTAAGTGACGAAAATTTAATCGGACAAACTTTATGTCTATCACTGCAGGAAAAGGTACACGGCAAGGTTGAGGCAGCAAGCGGTCTGTACTTAGATGAAGTTAACAGCCTTCAGGAAAAGCAAATAACTGAGACACGTTTGCTATCAAGGTTGTCAAGGAGACGTTCTGTGTTCTAAGGAGACGGTGAGTCCTAGCAACCAATGTACCACTAACAACTTATGACGCTTGGTTAACTCCCCGACATGATAAGTGAAGGAGAAAAAAGGAAGAGAAAGTCATGGAAAATCTACGAGACGCGCTGTACCCAATTTCTGATATCGCTTTCCTGTCCGCGGTAACACATCTGGTCTGGACGTTTTTGTGCAGCGTGAACAAAAGCTCTTGAATAAACAAACACCAGCCTTTGAAATATTCATAGACACATATAGCATAAATATGTAAGATTATTATGGTGAGAATTAAGTTATTATTATTAGTCTTTTTACCATGAGACATTAATAAGCATAATTAATTACCGTATGAAACTATTACAACTCACACACACACACACACACACACACACACACACACACACACACACACACACACACACACACACACACACACACACACAGGAAATGTAAAACGTTGAACTTTCCAATAATAAAATAAAAAAAAAGATTATTAAAAGCGTGGCCAAAAAATATTGATACCAATTAAAAGAAGCGTCATCGGAGCAGCTCGAGAGAGAGAGAGAGAGAACACATCTTTATTGTCAACTATTAATACATAGCATCATTACCCGGGAAACACAATCCCTCTGTAGCTCAACTCAAACATAATACTCTCTCTCTCTCTCTCTCTCTCTCTCTCTCTCTCTCTCTCTCTCTCTCTCTCTCTCTCTCCTGCCCCGTTAAAGCCGCTAACCACTGACCCACATCACTGAGTTCAAGGTCAGGCAGGATAACGATAACCTGGAAGCGAGAGAGAGAGAGAGAGAGAGAGAGAATACTGTCTGCCTTCCTTTTCCTTCCCTTGCCTTTGCCTTGCCTTGCCTTTCCTTTCCTTTCCTTCCCTTACTTTCCCTTGCCTTTCCTTGCCTTCCCTTACCTTGCCTTGCCTTACCTTCCCTTGCCTTACCTTTCCTTGCCTTCCCTTACCTTGCTTTGCCTTTCTGCCTCTCCCTCCCTCGTGCCGCCTGGACACTCGCCACCCCCGGATACCGCCAATAAACGCTATGGTACGGAATGTTAGACGTTTTCGGTATTGTCTTGTAGCGTGTGTCGTGCGTGCGTCGTAGTGGATGGACTGGTGTAGGAGCGGAGAAGTGGAGGTTTCTGGGTGAGAGGGGAAGGGAAGTGTGAGCATGAGAAGACGGTGGTAAACAAATAGGTCGGTTGAATCTTCTTGACTTTAGGTTGCCTAGTTGCGGGTTGTGGTGGCGGAGGGGTAGTCATGGCAACGGTAAACCCACTCCGCTGTCTCGATCATTCCACTTCCGCGTGTGTGTGTGTGTGTGTGTGTGTGTGTGTGTGTGTGTGTGTGTGTGTGTGTGTGTGTGTGTGTGTGTGTGTGTGTTTATCTCTCACTCTGCTAGTCTGTTTCTCAATTTGCTTTCTCTCTCTCTCTCTCTCTCTCTCTCTCTCTCTCTCTCTCTCTCTCTCTCTCTCTCTCTCTCTCTCTCTCTCTCTCTCTCTCTCTCTCTCTCAAATAAGGCGTTCGAATAACAAGTAGGCAGAGCGTAGCAAAACACTCCAGGCATCATGTTTTCCGATCAGATAGCTAACCCTCTGCTCCTCCTCCTCTTCCTCCTCCCGTGAAAGACAATGCGCGACTCCTGACTTGTTTTCCGCCGAGCTAGCTAAATAACACTTCGTCCTGTGTGCTAGACGATTGAACTTAAGAACTTGTCTCCCTTAAGGTATAAAAAGCAGTTCTACCTATAGTCTTTGTATTGTCAAGAGTAATTCGATATAAAAGTGTGATAAGGTGTAACAGGCAAGGCTTAAACACTTCAGCACCATGATGCATTTCCATATACATTTTGCTTACCGTTTCGTGACTTTTAACAGGTTCAGGAACTCATGTGAGGGGTTAGAATAGTGAAGACTGTGGCCATTAATCTTCTCAACCCCTGTACACCTTTCCTAATGTCAATAAAATGGTCAAATCGTACACAAATCTAAGGTCTAAATGTGTCCCGGGGTTAAAATAGTGAAGACTGTGGCCATTAATCTTCTCAACTGTAAAGTGGTTAAAATAGTGAAGACTGTGGCCATTAATCTTCTCAACCCCTATAGACTGTCAATAAAATGGTCAAATGGTCAAAATGTGTCCCAGTATTGAAGGAGTTTAATGAAAGTTTGGTTGGTTAGTTTGTTTAAGCTGAACATCGGCTGTATGGGCGATATTCTTCTTGATGTCTGATTCCTGCTGCTAAGAAACAGAATTATGGAGGAGGAGGTGAAGAAAACGCAGGTGTAAGGAGGTGAGTCTATTACCAACGGGAATAAACTCTCTTCACCTCCTCCTCCAACTTGGCTGAATGTCTGAACAAACAGAATTATATGAAAGTTAATGAACCTTTCAAAGAAGTTTTCTTGACTGCTGTAACAATTTTAACGAGAATTCTGCACTGAGGGGAGAAACAACCATGAGACCCTGACTATTTAACGCATTACTCCAACCTAACCTGACCAATTACCTCTATAATCTAACCTAACCTAATTAACATGAATAACTTACATAGCTTTCAAAAACAGTCGATGTGAGAAATGTAGCTTTTACGGGCCACATTCCAAATTGACATAGAAAAGGAAGTGAACGAATCTAAATCTCACCACTTTATAAAATACGTCGTTTTTACAGAGGGAAGATAAAGCATTCAAATAAGAACACGTTGACGTTTAATGTGAGTGACTAAGTTCCCTGAGCGAGTGTGGCCGGGAAATGCGAGGATATGGAGAGTACCTCAAGTGCTAAACGATCACAATGAAGGGGAAAATAGACTCGTTGTGTGTATCAATCGCTCACTGCTGTGCGTGGCCTTTAAAACGTTGACGGAATGCTCAGTTTGCTAGTTCTACATACCAGAATGAAGTTCAGTGTCACTCACCACCACGAGGCGAGAGATTGTACACACCCAACACTTTTTACTCTTTTTGAGCAGCGATGTTACGGGTGCGTGAAAAAGGGGTGAGGGAGTTACCGTGGCCGTGCCGTGCAATACAATTAACGCGTTGGAAAGCCACTTTACCTGTTACCTGAGTGGTGCAGATGTCCGATAAAAGCTGTCCGTAGCACTCAGGTAACGAGATTTGCAAGCAGATCAACTTCAAGCACACCCGGCGATCATTCTCTCTCTCTCTCTCTCTCTCTCTCTCTCTCTCTCTCTCTCTCTCTCTCTCTCTCTCTCTCTCTCTCTCTCTCTCTCTCTCTCTCTCTCTCTCTCTCTCTTCTCCCTCTCCCTTCCTTCTTTCATCCTCTTACACGCCTCCTCGTTCTCGTTCTGCACGCAATCATCTCTCAGTCATTTACTCACACACACATCCCATCGTCCTTCTGCTCGTCTCCGTGGTTCTTCTATCACCATCTACCAGTGTTATTCTTTTCCTATACGCTTCTATATTCGCCATGTTCCCCTTCTCCTGTTCCCAGCCCTCCTCTCGCTTCCTCTTCCTCCTCTGCTACCTCCTCATTCTAATACCAAACCTTGTCATTCTCGTCCTTCTACCGTGTTCCCGTGTTCTCCCTCCTCTTCCTCCTACTGAATCTCCTCTTCCTGCTCCTCCATAATGTATGCTGCCGGCCTCCACGCTCCTATTCCAACACACAACCAGCCATTGAAACGTTTTGTGTCACTGTTGGCACTGTAAGGTTGTTAGTAGTCCCGCCTGGCTGGTGTGTAGGGAAGAGAAACGAGGAGGCAGCTTAAAAGAAACCCAGCAACGTGTATGGAAGCGTGAAGGCGAAGTAGGTATTGTAGTAATGTAAGGAAAGAATTAGCTGCGTGTTGTGTACGGTTTAAGGAGTGTGTAGGTGGTGTCCGTGGGGATCTTAACATGGGGAAGGGAGTGAAGGGAGAGGCTGATGTTGGATGGGTCTCTTGTGATGCTTATTCGGAGTGTAATGGAGTATGTAGATTGCTGTGTAATATGTGGGAGGATGCAATGCTGTGTTGAGTAATGAATTGCTGTGTGATGTGTAGTGGATGAGAGAGAGAGAGAGAGAGAGAGAGAGAGAGAGAGAATTATTAAAATATGCACGGAAAATGTACTTAAGTAGCTCAACATCAGCCTTATAGCTCTTTCTTTTTCTCTTTTTGTGTCATTACCATTGTGTGTGTGTGTGTGTGTGTGTGTGTGTGTGTGTGTGTGTGTGTGTGAGTGGGAGACAGAGGAAACACTACCATTAGCCTCTCTCTCTCTCTCTCTCTCTCTCTCTCTCTCTCTCTCTCTCTCTCTCTCTCTCTCTCTCTCTCTCTCTCTCTCTCTCTCTCTCTCTCACACACACACACACACACACACACACACAAAAGATAGATGAGCTAGGACTAACTGTGAAAGGAGGAAGAGGAGACAAGCTGTACTGAAGTCAGAGAGAGAGAGAGAGAGAGAGAGAGAGAGAGAGAGAGAGAGAGAGAGAGACAAGAGTGAAGGACATGGAGGGAGGAAGTTCGAGGAATCTTGGTTATCTGCGTAAGACAGCTGTGGTGGTGGTGGTGGTGGTGGTGGTAGTGGTGGTGGTAGTGAATGATGATGGTGGTGGTTTTGGTGGTTCACTGGGTTCTCTCTCTCTCTCTCTCTCTCTCTCTCTCTCTCTCTCTCTCTCTCTCTCTCTCTCTCTCTCTCTCTCTCTGTTTTTAACTTCCAACTTGATTCCACTCGTAAATCTTCTTAAGTCTGTTTGTTCGTTTGTTTGTCTGTTTTTTTTTCTTCCCCACGCATCAGTTACAAATCTTCTTAGAGTTTCGCGTCGCTTGTTCTGTTTGATGTTTTATTGTCTTTTGTTCGTGGAGTTTTATTTATTACTGCCATTGGTCGTATTCTGTATATTCATTTTAGCATTTCGGTCATTTTATATTATTTCTTATTTTCTTTTATTTTTTCATTATTTTCTTGTATTTTCTTATTTATTTCTGTTTCTCATTTATTTTTATTGAAGAATTTCCCGTTTTTTTTTTCATTTTCTTATTTTTCTTCTATTTCAATTTTTTCGTGTTTTTTTTATTCATTTTAGCATTTCGGTTTGTTTTCATCCTTTTCTTTCCTTTTTCTTCATTTTCTTCTTATTTTTCTTCTATTTCAACATTTATTTTTATTGGAGTGTTTTCTGTTTCCTCACTTTTTGTCTCGTATTTCTCTCTTCCTTTTTTTCGTAGTAGCATTTTTCAAACTTCTAACTCGTTTTCTTCTATTTTATTATTTATTTTTATCCTTCATTTATTTTTTGTTAGTGTATTTTCAATTTTATCGTTTTTTTCTGCTTTCCTCTTCTTTTTTTCGTAACTTCTCTTAGTAAAATTTTTCAAACTACTAATTCGTTCACTAGTATATTTTTCTTTATCATCTTAATCTTCTTATCCTTTTTAAACGCTATTTTCCTCAATTTTACTACTACAGCAACCAAGAACATTTTTCATATCATTTTACCTCCTTGTCATTCTGCCTTCCTGACATCACTTTCCACTTCTACACTCTCCCTTTCTCCTCTGCTTTCTCATACTTTCTTCCACTCCACTCCTTCGACATTCTCTTCTGTACAGTTTACCTTCTTGACATCACTTTCCCTATCTATACTCTCTCTTACTCCTCCATTTCCTCATGCTGTATTTTTTCCCATCCTTTTAGACATTCGTTTCCTCATTTTACCTTCCTGACATTACTTTCCACACCTTTACTCTCCCTTACTCCACTTTCTCACACAGTACCTCTTCCCACTCCACTCCTTCGATATTCTCTCCTGTACAGCTTACCCGTTCCTATTAACAGAAATTCTCACCTATCTCCTTTTAGCCTTCCTTATCACGCCCCCTCACCAGTGCTCGTCCTAACACATGTCGCCAGAGAAGCAGAGTCACCAACACTGGGAATATAAATGTGTGTTGTCCCTCTGCGCCTCCCACACAAAGCCAAAACAAACATTTTCCGTCTTGTTTCTGTTGGGTGATTTTGTTTGCGGCTCAAGGGTAATCAGCTTACTTCTCTGGGCAGGAAAGGGCGTGACACATTCCTCCTCTCACCTCGTTCTTGAAACCTCTTAAATATGGATGTTTTTCTTCATTTCATTGGGGTTTTATTTATATTTTTCCTGCTTCTCTTCCTTTTATCATTGCCTTTCTCACGTCAGGTAAAAAGTTTGGATGTTCAATGTGAAGGGAACTGACAGACAGACAGACAGACAGACGGAGACATTAGTGAAGAGGGAAAACGTGGACTTCATTTCATGTTGATTTCATTTTTATGCAGTTAATCTTTTAGGAGTTTTATACCCCCCTCTCTCTCTCTCTCTCTCTCTCTCTCTCTCTCTCTCTCTCTCTCTCTCTCTCTCTCTCTCTCTCTCTCTCTCTCTCTCTCTCTGGGGAAGAGGAGAAAAGTTAGAGAAGAGGGAGTAAGAGGAGGAGAAGGAGGAGGAGGAAGAGGAAGAGGAAGAAGAGGAGTAAGAGAAGGAGAAAAGGAGAGAAGAAGAGAGAGATGTAAAGCGGATGTCAGAAAACGGAGAGGAGAATAACAAGTGAAGAGAGGAGAAAGAAAATGAAGAGAATAAAGATTAGAAGAAAGAGAGAGAGAGAGAGAGAGAGAGAGAGAGAGAGAGAGAGAGAGAGAGAGAGAGAGAGAGAGAGAGAGAGAGAGAGAGTAAAATTTTATCATGTTTATTCAGTTATACATAAGTCTCTCCTTCTTCTTCTTCTTCTTCTTCTTCTTCTTCTTCTTCTTCTTCTTCTTCTTTCTTCTTCTTCTTCTTTTTTTCCTCCTCCTCCTCCTCCTCCTCCTCCTCCTCCTCCTCCTCCTCCTCCTCCTTCTCCTTTGTGTGTGTGTGTGTGTGTGTGTGTGTGTGTGTGTGTGTGTGTGTGTGTGTGTGTGTGAGAGAGAGAGAGAGAGAGAGAGAGAGAGAATAAAATTTTATCATGTTTATTCAGTTATACATAAGTCTCTCTTCTCTCTCTCTCTCTCTCTCTCTCTCTCTCTCTCTCTCTCTCTCTCTCTCTCTCTCTCTCTCTGGTAAAAGATTTGCTCATTAACAATTCTTCGTATTTAAATTGATTACAAAAAAAATATATTATCATCGTTCCTCTCTTTCCCGTCTCCCTCTTCTTCTCCTCTTCCTCTCCACTATGCTCTATTTCTTTGTCCTTTTCAATCATTTCCTTCCCTATTTTTATCATTCCACCCTTGTCTACTATTCTCGTTCATTTACCTCCTTGAGTCTCCTGATACACCCTTCATCACCTATTGTGCTCCCACTAAAGGATCTCTTTCTCTCTCTCCCTCTGTCCCTGCTACGTGTTCAAGGGTGTGTGTGTGTGTGTGTGTGTGTGTGTGTGTGTGTGTGTGTGTGTGTGTGTGTGAGAGAGAGAGAGAGAGAGAGAGAGAGCATTAAACATATCCAAATTAGTGTGATAAAGTTTTACGAACCCTGGCACATTTTTATTTCTCTCTCTCTCTCTCTCTCTCTCTCTCTCTCTCTCTCTCTCTCTCTCTCTCTCTCTCTCTCTCTCTCTCTCTCTCTCCTCTCTCCTCCTCCTCCTCCTCCTCCTCCTCCTCCTCCTCCTCCTCCTCCTCCTGCACCTCGTCTGGTCTTGTATTCGTCGTCACGCCCTAAGTTACACCTCGGCATTCTGATCATGGTCGTTTGAGAGGACAGGTGTTGGTGGTGGTGGTGGTGGTGGTGGCAGTGGTTGGTGGCGGTGGCGGGCCAGGAACCAGATGTGTATGGAGGTTGATGAGACGTAGCGTGTAGAATAGCAAGGTGGAGCGTGAGGTGGATGATGAGGGTCAGTCTTGTGAGATGCTGCAAGGTGGTGGTGGTGTGGTGATGGTGGTGGTGGTGAAGTTTTGTCAGGATGTATAAATGAAGTGAAACAAGAAACAAATTGATACGTGCAGGAAGGCAAGTTAAGAGTAAAATCAGATTAAGCTGCTGAGTGAGTGAGTGAGTGAGTGGGTGAGTGAATGGAGGAGGAAGATATACCACGCTTGGATGTCACATTTGTCCCTCCTCGCAGCTAACAAAGTGGCGGGAGAACCAGTCGTGTGAAGGTGTCGCCGCCGCCCACACGCCCCTCGCATCCGATTCTGGCCTCCTTGTTGAATTTGTAAATAAAGAAATGTAAATTAAGGAAACTTCTCGTCAAAAAACGTGATGTGGCGTTGATTTTTTCTTTGTCCCTTTGTGTGTGTCTTTCTGTCTACCTTTTTTTGTCGTGTGTGTCTGTGTGTGCGTGTTTCCGTGTGCGTGTGCGTGTGCTAAATTTCTAGTCTCCAGTCATCTTCCTTCCTGATCTTAGCATGAGGCCACACCACACCACTTCCTCCTGCTCATAAATGAAAATCTTGACCAAGCTTAGCGAGCCGTACGCCTTATCCTGGTAGGTGAAAGGCAGGGACGTTTACTAACCTATAACCAACAAACCGCGTGTGTGTGTGTGTGTGTGTGTGTGTGTGTGTGTGTGTGTGTGTTCTAAATGGAATTATTTGTATTCATTTATGTACTTTTCGTTTTCTATATGAGGCACAGTTTATATAAGGAATGACTTCAAATTCACCTTCGGCACTGTGTCATTTCGGTACCACTACTACGAGTATTATTCTATTATATTCAGATACCTTTTTCTATTGTATAAAACTGGTCATTATATTAAAATAAGTGCTCGTGGAACCATAGCTGTCAATTCACCCACTCATCGCCAGCAGTTGAACAATACTGACGGGTTTTTGTGTGTGTCTTGTACAATTGTTGCTTCAGTGTTTATACAGTCACCGGTACACAATCAGCTAAACACGTCATTGGCAGATTGCACCCGTCACTGCAGAACTATAACAGCGGGATAGTAAAAAGTGGAACTCAGCTGACAGGGTGAGCAAAAGCCACTCCCACAGAAGCAGTGATACGTGAGCCAGCCGCCCACACTCGCCACTCCAATCTATTAAGGAAAAAAAACCCGCTGATGTCCGTGGGCGTGATTGCAAGGGTCTTGTGGAACAGAGTCCGAGGGTATAGAAACTGGAAGGTGTTACTACCAGCGCCACAGTCCCACACGGTTCTCACACCCACGCCCACAATCCATTAACTCTTTCTAATCTGCCTGCTCCACTGCCTTCTGCCTGGGTGAGAAGCCTTTTAACATGACCACTACTTCGATTAACATTACCAGTCAAATTTAATGTCATTGTTAAAAAAAAACGTGAATGATATTAGAATTACTTGAAAATGATAAACCGTACTCAATACTACTCTACACGTACAGGAGTGACATCCTTATAGTAAGCTAAATAACCTCCACCTCTCTCTCTCTCTCTCTCTCTCTCTCTCTCTCTCTCTCTCTCTCTCTCTCTCTCTCTCTCTCTCTCTCTCTCTGTTGATACAAGCAGACACAAATACATTACGTATCCTCGCTATTCATCAAAACAGTAATACAGTTTTTGCTCTCTAACATGTATGACGTGTGTGGGTGTGTGTGTGTGTGTGTGTGTGTGTGTGTGTGTGTGTGTGTGTGTGTGTGTTTCACTGTTTGATCTGCTGCAGTCTCTGGCGAGACAGCCAGACGTTACCCTACGGAGCGAGCTCAGAGCTCATTATTTCCGATCTTTGGATAGGCCTGAAACCAGGCACACACCACACACCGGGACAACAAGGTCACAACTCCTCGATTTACATCCCGTACCTACTCACTGCTAGGTGAACAGGAGCTACACGTGAAAGGAGACACACCCAAATATCTTTACCCGGCCGGGGAATCGAACCCCGGTCCTCTGGCTTGTGAAGCCAGCGCTCTAACCACTGAGCTACCGGGCGAGTGTGTGTGTGTGTGTGTGGGTGCGTGGGTGTGTGTGCGCGCATGTCACGTAGACAGACGGCTGTGGACGCAGTGCTGGTCTGCCCCTGAGCTGAAATAGTATTGTGACCATAATGAAGGGGACGTTTGGTCATTTCCGTGCTCGCGAATCACGTTCAGAGAGACGCGTGCGGTGCAAACTTTCCGAGTTGAAATTTTTACGCCTTTCTCTCGCTGCACTTTCAAGGTCAGATCTGCATATCTTTGTGGCGGCGGGACGGGACATTCCTGGTGGTTGGCTCGCTGCTTTCTCTGTGGCGTCACTTCTAAATGTTTAACTATACACTTCTTATTGAAATATATTTGACTAGACACAATGGATTGCGTTTCCCGAGGCTCCACTGTTTTAATTAGAGGGATAATTCTTCAGAGAGTCCAGAAAACACACTGCAATGGGAATGTGTGCCGGATTTACGTGAGTGTGCCGCCGCCGGGTTTAGAGGGCGGAGGCGGAGACAGAAGCACTGGTGGTGGTGGTGGTGGTGGGCGTGAGGGTCTGGATGTTTGATGAGTTCTGACTGTTGTTTCCAGAAATGTTATTCAAGTTATATAATTCACATATTTTAATTCTGTATACCTGAAGCTTTATTTTAATAGTTTAATTTCGCTCTCTCTCTCTCTCTCTCTCTCTCTCTCTCTCTCTCTCTCTCTCTCTCTCTCTCTCTCTCTCTCTCTCTCTCTCTCTCTCTCTCTCAATACGATTAATTAAACACACTCTTTTAAAGCCTTTTTCTGAGCTTACAATAAAAGGGTTGCCGCGTGACACAGTATAATCACGTTACCGTTGTGAACATTTTCCTTTGTCATCGTCAAGGAAAAAAAAGGAAAGAAAGAAAACGTTAGGAAAGAAAATGATGGACAGGAAAAGTTTAACCCAATTCTTTTCTTTCCAAGCCGTGTTTATTTGATTTGTGTTTTTATGGTTATATGTTTTAACACAACTGAATTAACAATTATCCAGGAAAACTTGTTGTTGATATTTTGATAATTGGCTTAAGGCGCACATGAGCACACTCACGTACACGTTTTTGCGCGTAAATGTGTACACTCATAACCTTTGGTCCCCTAAACACACACACACACACACACACACACACACGTCAAATGCCACCATGGGGTTTGTGTAGATTTAATTAAGATGTATGAAAGTTAGTATATAAGGACATATGCATAAGTAGAGTAATATGTAGAAGTTGCGAACTTCAGCATGTCCTTCTCTTTCACCAACACTGTTCTTGTCTCGAAGGATGGAGTAGTTCTGATCCTTCACGCCCACCTACAGGCTTAGAGAGTGCTTAGCTATGAGCCATCCCTCCTTCTCTTTCACCAACACTGTTCTTGTCTCGAGGGATGGAGTAGTTCTGATCCTTCACGCCCACCTACACACACACACACACACACACACACACACACACACACACACACACACACACACATTGTCATTTGTTAGTGTGATTTATAATATAGAAACTGAACATCCAAGAATTCAGTCTCTAATGCAGATGGCGTTTCTTTCATACATTGCTACTGAATATTAGTTTATACGTCTTTTCGTAACATATAATTCCTCGGAAGTCTTTTCATTTATGTTACAGTTGACGTCTTTTTTGTAACTTGTACCTCATCTGCCGTAGGATAAAATGCTAGTTAGTTTATACCTTTCTTGTTGTCTCAGTTCCTGTTACTTTCTGTCCTACAATCGAGGCTCACACAACTAAGACTCGGTGCGTTTGTTATTTCTCCTTTGGCTAATTCTATCGGCTCTTTAAGGAGACTGGCAACTGAGTGGGCCTTTTTTCTTTATATTTTTGTTGCCCTTGGCCTGTCCTCTTCTCTTACATAATAAAAGGGGCGTGTTTATAATACCTTTAGGACAAAAAGATCATAAACTATCCAGCACCTGTCTAAGGAAAGAAGAGCTGCAAGTGAAATAAGTACTGTCTTTTTTTCCTGACGTTTTATTTCCAAGCAAAAATTGTGTGTTCTTTTTCCCTGATACTTTCTTTCCCATTATCGTGAGCCTCTGCCCCACCTGTCTGTTGAAGCTGCTGGGGCGTGTTGCAAGAGGTGATGAGGACACAGGATACGTGGTGTTTAGTAATCTAGTGAGGACACAGGACACGTGCTGTTTAGTAATGTAATGAGGACACAGGATACGTGATGCTAACGAGGTATTAAAGACACAGGATACGTGGGGATTAACAGGGTAGAGAGGACACAGGACACGTGGGGCTTAAAGTATCGACATTTTCTTCTCCAGTTCATGAATTTTTGAGTTGTTTGATTCATTACATGCAAAGACAGTCG
This sequence comes from Portunus trituberculatus, assembly GCF_017591435.1. NCBI lineage: Eukaryota > Metazoa > Arthropoda > Malacostraca > Decapoda > Portunidae > Portunus > Portunus trituberculatus. Next base: position 3,395,155 of record NC_059270.1, read on the forward strand.
TCGTATCAAAACTGTGTCCGTGTCGCCGAGTCCTCCGTGTGATACATTGATACATTATATAAATACTGGAACTGTTTCGTAATCCACTGAAAGCAAAAGGAATAAATGCATTGTAGAAAAATGGTTGTCGGATGTTCTTTTCTGTATAAAGGCTTGTAAAATGCTTTCATTGTATAAATAATGCTGATTAACCCCCTCAGTACTGGGACGCATTTTCATATTCATTCTACCAGCTATTTTGGCGAGTTTACACAGCTTCAGAAACATATGTGGGGGGATTAGAAGAGTGAAGACTGTAGCCATTCATCTTCTGACCTCCATACACCCTTCGTAATGTCAATAAAATCGTCTAATCATACCCAAACTCGAGGTAAAAATGCGTCCCAGTACTGAAGGGTTAATACTTCTTTTATGCCTTTTGAAAGATATGAAATGAGAGGAAATGTTTTTCAGTGTTCGGTAATTAGGAACGTTTTAATAATGTATTGGGAAAACCGAGACACACTTTAATATTTGATGATATTATGAAAAATGCAAGTCATTCTGAATATTTAGACAAGGAGGGTCAGACAAAAGAAGGACAAGCGAGGCGAGGATCATGTGAGTCGTGAATAAGAGATGATGATGATGATTAGTGTGTGTGTGTGTGTGTGTGTGTGTGTGTGTGTGTGTGTGTGTGTGTGTGTGTGTGTGATACTTGTTTATCTTTCTATTTATTTATATTTTCTATTTATTCATATTTTATGTCCTTTTCGTTGTATCGAGACGGCTAGAAATACGGCGTTTCACGGAAGTAAGTTGGTGTGTAAAAGGGTTTTTAAAGGTGGTAGAAGGCCGACCCTGTGTGATCATTAGATAAAAGCAAAAAATAAAAGTGAAACTCATCAAGACTCGCCCACCACCTAATTAGGGCTTAGCAGTAATTACCGACATTGTAATAATCGATTGTCGCAGAAAACGGTGAAATGGCTGCCAGCGAAGCGAATGCGATTATATAGGCATTGCTAATTAGTGTGCAATATTTATTTGTTTCAGTTTATTGCAAATTCAGGTGCCATTAATCATACTTGTCGTGGATAATTACTCATTTTATCTTATTGAAATCCGAATAATAGTTTAGATGCAACTGTCAGATGGTGTTACATTCCGTGTGCTCCGTTGAGTGGGTCAGTGTTACTACTGATTTAAATATCGCCAGTGGATGAGCCAGAGCTCTAGGTGATCCACGGCACTGTATTTCACTGACTGGACCAGCAGCATGCCGGTATTGTCAGCAATGTCATGATTACCACCTCGGGAGTGGCGGGGATGGCCAGCAGGAGAATGAACAAGACGATATCAAGGAGTGTTGGTGATCAGTACCGAGCCCCGCGTGAGTGCAATATGTATGTATACTTACCAAACTAGACAGACATACAAATAGATAGATAGATAGATAGATGTAGATAGATAAATAAAACAGACAGACAGACCGGTAGATAAATAGATATATGGTGTGCAGAGACAGTGAACTAAGGAGAAATAAAATTTTGCCCACAAGTATGATTTCACAGACATGTCCTGCATGCGGGAGAACAGGTACTAGAAGTGCATTTACGACACAATTATTAGTACTGTCTAGATGCATGACCTGGAATCAAAAAAGAAAATATAGTCAAGTATAGTCAAAAGTAGCAAGTATTAGCATTGCCTTAATTTGATACATGGCCAGAAGCAAAGAGTATCATTGTGTTCTCAATATAAGACCTCTTAACCCCTTCCGTGGTACCTCCTATCTGAAAGCCCATTCGCTGGGAAACCGTTGCCCCGAGTGAGGAAGCCCAACCTGCACTCCGACCGTGGGCAGGATTCAAACCCGTGCGCTTGGAAACCCCTCTGACCCCAAAGCACGCATGGTTCCACTTTACTTTGCCTCTATATCCTCGTTTTCTCTACATATATTAGTACACGTTCATCAATGCATAATTTAACAGAGTAACGAAAGGTGTCAGCGATTTGCATATTCAAGAGAAGCAAGCAAGATAGAGCGGAGTGATGAGGCGTCGCTCCCTCCCCACCTCCTCCCCAGCTGTGTTCCTGCACCTCACCTTCATCCTGTGTTGTATAATGTCCATAATCCTTAGAAAAAAGAATGAACCGGCGAGAAAAAATATCGAAATATGTTTTGTAAATCTTCGAGATTTGTTTCGAAAAATGTCGAGAGAAACTCCGAATGAAGAAAGAATTCCCGCGGACTGAATGTTTACCAAGGGAGATGTAGACACGTGGTTGGTGAGGTGGAAGGATAGGTAGATAGATAGATAGACAGACAAGCAGACAGACAGACAGACAGACAGACAGGCAGGCAGGCAGGCAGGCAGGCAGGCAGGCAGGCAGACAGACGGATAAATTGATAGATAGATAGATAGTTGATGGATAGATAAAGAGATCGATAAATAGATAGATAGATAGACAGATAGAAAGATAGATAGATAGATAAATAGATAGATAGAAAGACAGACAGACATACAAACAGACAGACACACAAACTGGTTGAATAGATAGATAGATGGAGATAGATAGATAGATAGAGAGAGAGAGAGAGAGAGAGAGAGAGAGAGAGAGCAGAGAAGACCACCACATATTAAGCATATTCATAAATACCCCGTTGAGAATACCACGTAAAATACCTGTTCAACGTTTTAATCATATGCAAAAGCTGCTTTCGCTTATTAAAAAAAAAAAAAAGAAAGAAAAAAAAGAGAAAGAAATATGCGAGCGGCCAGTCATTTTCAGGTCTTCATATATTCATTCTATTAGTCCATCAACTTCAACAGTCATGCCCCTTCCCGCCCCACACATCCCTGTCTATCCACCACCTCCAGCCCCTCAAGCCGTGCCCCGCCCACTGCCACCCTTATGCTCCTCGTCCCTTCCTCTCATGCTCTCCCCGTCCTCCACCCATCCCTGTTTACGCTCCGTTCCTTCCTTGCCACGTTCCCCTCAGCATGTGTAGCTTTGCCCTCTGCGACTCACCTGCTTGTTCAGAATCCCCCTCACCTGCAGCCGGACGTAGCCACCTAAACCCTGCCACTACCTCTGCCACGACCCCTGCCACGACCCCTGCCACGACCCCTGCCACGCCCCAGCGCCAGGCACCGTCCACCGAATATTGAGTGCAGTATGACCGTCCTGCTCTGTTGCTGTTTGTGTCTCGCCTGTTTTCAGAAAGGCCTTCTCCTCTCACTACGACAATTTTCCAAGGCCATAGAGACAAGTAGCCGGGTTTTCTAGATGTTTTCTCCTTTTAGTCAACTAGAAATCTTGCCAATCTATCACCAGAACTATAAAAACACTCTTAAAGACACGAGTATCTTCAACTGGAGCCTCTGGAAAGCAGTGATGGTGAGAGTAATGTGCTTTAGAATACAGGCCTCTTGTCTCTCACGTGTGTTTCTGTAACGTCATCTTAGCCAGTGTGTCTTCCTGTCTCAGCTTATTTGGCATGTTGGATTTATATTTCATGGTGTATAGTTTTGTTCCTCTGTACTTCACGCTACGGTTTTTTCCTCTGTCTTATATTTCTAGTCATGTCTTTCCTTCTTCTTCTGTCTTTCGTCATCGGTTCCTTTACATTTATTCATCTTGTCTGGGGGCATTAGCTTGTGGGATTCAATTCACTTCAATTCCATTTATCCCTTTTCTCTATCAAACCTATGCAGCCTCTTCCCTTTCAATGCAGCTTTCTTTTTCACTTCCCTTCTTTCCCGTTCTCTGTCTCCTTCCTCTTCCACTCCCTTCTCTTCCCCTTACTCTGTCTCTCTCTCTCTCTCTCTCTCTCTCTCTCTCTCTCTCTCTCTCTCTCTCTCTCTCTCTCTCTCTCTCTCTCTCTCTCTCTCTCTCTCTCTCTCTCTCTCTTTTCTCTCTCTCTCTCTCTCTCTCTCTTCGCCCTTTTCAGATCCACACCCTCCCTTACATTTTTATCCTTCCCTCTTCCTCCTCTCTATATCCTGCTTCCTCCCTCCCGTCACCGTGCCTCCTCTTCCATCCGAGCCTCTCCTTCCGTCCTGTCTCCCCCTTTGCTGTCTCGCTGTGTATTCTTCCATTCCATTGCTTCCCTGGGGTCGTGGCGTCTACCACCCCCTTCCCTCGCCACTCCTCCAGAATATCAACCCATTGTTTTTTTTCCTTTTTACTATTTTCTCCTCTCCTTTCCTTCCGTTCCTTTCCGCCCCCCTTTCATTTCACTTTGGCGCCCTCACCTTCCATTTTTTTCCCGTTCCCTTCCACCTCTTTGTCTCTTTCTCCCGGCTATCCTTCAGTTTTGTCTGTTCCCTTTTGTGGTCTCTTTTTCTCTCTCTGTACCTTCCTGTTCGCTTTTTGGTTTCCTTCAGCACCCTTTCATTTTGTCTCTCGTCATTCCCTTCCCTTGTCTGTTATTTTTCCTTTCCCTTCCCGTCGCTGCTCCTCGTCCCGTGCCACGCCATCAAGCTCAGCCCTCATCGCTTGGCCTAAAGTCATGGTTTGGAGCGACGCAATGTCCGGGAGGGGTTTGTTACCTTGACAGCGGCCATTTCTCCCTTCCTTCCTTCCTTCCTTCTTGCTTACTGTCCTCAATTTTTCTCTATCTTTTCCCCGTCATCCGCTATCCATGTCTTGTTTACCGATATTTTCGTCTTTCTTGTTTCTATCTCTCCTTCTCTCCCTCTCTGGTCTTCTGTTTTCCTGTATTGTTCTTTTCTTTCCTCTCTTTTCATCTCTCTTTCTCTTCCTCTCTCTTTGGTTGTTATTCTTCTCTCTTCCTCTCTTTTTCTCTCATTCCTAGCTCTCCTCTATCCATCCCTTTCTCTCACCTTGTCTCATTTCCTTTCCGTTTGGTTTCGTCTATTTTACATTCACTACTTGACCTCCTTGCTTATCATCCGCTGTTCCTCCTTCCCAGCCTCCTTCCTTCCCCTCTTTTACCTTTTCTCTATTCATTCCTTCGTCTGACCCTTCTCTCTCTTGCTTTCCTCGATTCCTCCTTTTTTTTTCCCTCCCTTTCTGTCATTCTCTCCCTGCTTGTTAGTCATTATTCACTCCATCTTTACCTTCCCTTTTTCTCCCTCGCTTCTTAAGAGGTGCTCACTTCACCAGGTTTTCTTTATTTTGGCTTCTCTTTCTTATCTTTGTGAAAAAAAATGGAACTTCTGAGGTGCTAATTATTATTATTCTCTTTGTCTCTCC
>NC_059270.1:3405359-3442859 GCF_017591435.1 Portunus trituberculatus
GTGAAACACTCATAAAAGTCCTGGTAACGCCCCGCCCCACACCGCCTTGCCCTGCGTCGGCTCTGCCGTGCACACGTCACCTTCACCTTCAGCGCGTCCCACTGGAGTCCTGCAACATGACCTTCGCTCGTGGCTGACGGAGGGAAGAGACAGAGGCAGTATAGACCCAGTAAGGCACTAAGGCTGAGCTGGTGTCCTGAATCCTGCACAGCGTAGGTCTGAGTGTGCCTGATATTGGCGGTGTTCACGGCTCAATACTGGCAGTGTGGCACGTGCCGGCAGACTGAGGAGTAGAGTATTCCGCCGCGTAGGCAAAACTGATGAACACTACCTCAAGTTTTATGAAAGAATAAACTGTAAACTCTCCCTTTCAATGTAGATAAAACTTTTATGCCTTCGCTTCAAGCTGGAAATAGCCATGGTTTTATTAGATTATAGAAGTATTGGAAGTGATTTTAGGAAACGATAAAATTCCTCCCGTCATTGCACACACGCTGGGGCTCCGGGCTGGGACTGGGGGACGGGTGTGGCTGGGAACGCCTGTCATGTGACGCTGGAGACGGAGGGCAAGCAGGCTGACACGCGATGGTTTGTATTGCTGTGGACGCATGATTATGATTGCGGACGAATAAATCAAGTAAATACAATAATCTAGATGTCAACGTGGATTCTGATTCTATTTTCACGTCGTCACACATCGTGCTAGACAGTGGTGAGTTGCCAGCACCGGAACATTACATTACCGGGGTAGGACGTGATAGCCTGGTGACTTCACGTGCGCCGCCGTGACCCAGATGTTCACAAGATCCGAGCGACCGTTAGCGTGCTGCAGCGGTACAGGAGGAGGAATACAAGTGAACACAAAGAAAGAACAAGAAGCAGCCGGTGTGTTGGTTCTAGTGGGCTGCTTTGATGTGAGCTACACTATCTATCTACGAAGAAAGGGAATAAATGAAGAGGAAATGAGGAAAAATTATCTAGGTCAAAACAAAAACGCATCAGATCTTTTTGTTGCTGTTTTGTCGCTTGATAGAAATGAGGTAGCGTCAAATTAGACACCTCCTCACCCGCCACTATCCTGCATTTGCGTTGGGTGGAAACGTTTGAGGAAAAGAATAACACGGAGTACGGAAAACTACCCTGGTATTTTCACAGTAAGACATGAAAGGAGCTTTTATTCAAGAACTCTACTCATCTGGCGAGGAGGAGGAGGAAGAAGAGAAGGAGGCGGAGGAGGATGGAAGAAGACCCGGAGAATAAGAAAAAAAACACAAAACACGAAAAGAAAAAGATGAGCATGGAGCAAGAGCAAGAGGAACGAAAGAGGAAGAAGAGAGAAGGAAAAAAGAGGACGAGGCAGAAGTAAATGACGGAGAAAAGAAACGAATATAAGAGTACCTGAAAGACGGAGAGGGAGGGAGACTACGATAGAGAGTAAAGGAGAGCGTGGATGCTGGAGAGAGCGAGTGAGCGAGTGTGCCATTGGAGGAGGGATTGGAGTAAGGCAAGAGTAATGAGAGAAGTTAAGAGAGTTGAGAAAGAAGACAGAGAGGACAAACAACATGAAAGTGGCGCTGCGAAGGCTGAAAGAGAGAGAGAGAGAGAGAGAGAGAGAGAGAGAGAGAGAGAGAGAGAGAGAGAGAGAGAGAGAAGAGGTGAGAGGAAAGACAGTGGATAATGAAATGAAAGTCGAAGTGGAAGAATAGACGAGAGGGAAAAGATGAAAGAACGGAGACGAGGAGGAGAACAAGGAGGAAGAGGAGGACGACGACGACGACTACAAAAAGGACAACGATGACGACAACTGCGAACAAGAAGAGAAGCAGGAAGTGGAAATAGAAAGAAAGCTTCATAGAGTAGGATTTTAGATTAAAGAACCTGAATAAGCTAGAGAAAAGTAAGGACAAATAATGTGAGCGTGTGAGTTTGTGTAGCGGTGAGCGAAGCAGTGACGCAGCGTGGTGTCAGAACCCTTGTTTCTTTACTCGCGTGGCTTATGTCCCTCATCACACCTGCACTTGATTAGATGTAAAGCAGAGTGGCAGTTGAGCAGCGGACGACCACCACGCGTTGTCACAGTAAAGTAAATTGCTAATCACAAACTTGCTGAGGGGATTAAACGTTAACTACGCGTAATACCTTTTTTTTCCGTGAGAGTTACAATCTGCCGTTAACACCAGCAGCGAGGAGGTAAACTTGCTGAAGAGGAAAGAGAAGATGAAGGTTTTTTTTGTGTGTGTGTTTCAGGAATAACCTTAATACGAGGCTCATGTGTACAGCTGTTGTTCTGGCAAGTGACTGTGACTAATACAATTCTTCATTTTTGCTCTCTTTTCCTTCTAAACTCTCAGACTTAGTACTTGTGTGTGTGTGTGTGTGTGTGTGTGTGTGTGTGTTAGATATGGACTCCAGTTTTCTTATATGCTTCTTTTTTCCTAATTAAATTTTTGTCTGTTTTATGGTAGTATGATATTTAGTTTTAATATAATATTGCATAAAGTGATAAGCTGTGGTTCATGAATAATCTATCTATCTACCTGTGTGTGTGTGTGTGTGTGTGTGTGTGTGTGTGTGTGTGTGTGTGTGTGTGTGTGTGTGTGTGTGTGTGTGTGTCCCCGCCTCACACAACACCGGAGCCTCGTTGGAAGTTATAAAACGATAAGCAAGCAAGTTAGTAAGTTAGGGAGACTTCCGTTGTTAGTGGCTCAGGTGTGTTGCTCAAGGCTGGCTGGCGTTTTAGGGATCGTGTCTCTTGCCACCAACACTATGCGCTGCTTCCGCATTACTTCCAAAACTCGTTCGTTAGTAGAGCACTTTAACCTGACGAAACTAACTATTGAATTTTTGTAGTTTGAAAATGTTGGTTGTGTAATTGCAGTAATGGATTTAGCAAGCACTTTAGTCATCTCACACGCAGAGCCAGGTTGTTCCCAGTTATGGCTCGGTTCGTATTTTGAAAGCTGTTGGTTCAGTGTTGATTCACGGTGGAGTATTGGAAGAAGAAGCTGTCCTTTCCTTAACACCAACATGACCACATGACTTAGTTGTTGCTGCCCCGTTTACTTCATCAGTCTCATTTTCCTGCCACGGATCTACTCTTTCTCCGCTACAGCTTTTCTGACTCACCCAAGCAGATGTTAATGCACAGGAGAGCTTCATGTATACTAAAACTACCACATAATTTCGTTGTTACTGCGCCGTCACTCGATCAATCTCAGTTTCTACTCTTCCAGATTTTTCTCCGCTACAGCGTCACAGGCTCACCCAAGCAGATGCTAATGCAGAGGAGAGCTTCATGTATATTAATGGTCTCGTCTAATTTCTCCGTCTCAGCCGTAAAGATATAATGGATCACGTTTAAGTGCGTCCTTTGTGAGGCTTTGATGACGCTCCGTCTCTCGGAATATGTACTCAGAGGAATGCAATGTCAGTCCGCGGCGTCTCTGCTGAAGGACTGAGATGTGAAGGAAGTTAATTATTTCTTATTGCCACTTCTCAGCCTCACAGACAGACAGACAAGGCATTCTTTCCTCCCTATCACACTCACTGTTATCTATTCTAAACTGTCCGCTGGGTCTTGGTGTAGGGACGAAAGTACCTGTTGTCATATCTTGAGGAAAAAAATAGTCTATCCTTGTAATAGGTGCCCTGATCAACAGAAAACAAGTATTACACACAGAATGATTACATAAAATTACATCAATAAGCCACACTATATTTTAAAGTAACTCAATTGTCAACTTCCTCAGACCGAGACCCGGGGGTTAGTTTAGAGCAGACAGACTATAGCACACTAGCAAACAAGAGAATCCAGACCACTCTTAGCAAACAAGCCACTCCTCACGACGCCTCACCATTCACCACTAACAAAACACGTATCCCAAATGTAGAAGTGCAGGAGATACTTAGGTCAGGCGAGTTTTTGAAGGTCACGTCAGCTCAGCATGGGCGGTTCTGCATGGCTCTTCACAGTCACACCACCGCCTGAATCATCAACTTCACCTAATCGATAAATTCTTGAACTTTACCGTGGAATACTGGCCTGTTATCGATCCTTATGTGCTTTATAGTGGGAAGTCTTGATTTATCTGTGCCATTCGAGGTAAAGTATTGTCATGTTTTTCCGTGTCTATTGTTTTTGTGGGTCAGTTAAAGTTTTCGTATAAAATTATGGTATCTTATTGATCATTATATACATTTGTACTGTAAGAGCTTAAAAAAACTTCTATTATTATTGTGGTTACTCTGTTTTGGATTCTTGGTGTAGAATTAATTTAAGAATGAAGTTTCAAGACATTTGGCCCTTTATTCCGGCTGAACCTTTGACCTGCAAGGGAACTGGCTAATAAGTAGACCCTTTTTTATGCCCTTGGCCAATTTTTTTCTTACATAAAACAAAATTAATCAAAGTTTTCATATTATTTCATTATTCGATTTTTTTTCTTCGGGTTTTCATTCTCACACATGTTTTATCCCTCGCTCCGCCCACGTGACCTCTGACCCAAAGTTCCGTCACATAGCCAAGAAGGAATGCAAAGTGAAGCTGGATAGTCTGTTTCACTCCATATTGACTGCGAGTTGTTGTTTTTGCATTTATATTTTCTTTAATGTAATCTTGACCGTAAGTTTTTTTTTTTTTTTCTTAGTGCAATTTTGACCGTATTTTATTTTATTTATTTATTTATTTTTTATCTCATACCTACTCGAGGCGTGCTGCTCCCAAGGCATCGCGTGGCCTTAGCGATGACACCCCCGTCAGTAAAGCCGCTGTGTTGAAAGTACCTTGAGGATTATCACTAAATAGTCACTCAGGCACGCGACCTTGTCCATTGCCACTTCGACTGATGAGTAAATAATGAAGGAATTCCGGCTTCTTATCACTTCATATCTAAACTCTCTCTCTCTCTCTCTCTCTCTCTCTCTCTCTCTCTCTCTCTCTCTCTCTCTCTCTCTCTCTCTCTCTCTCTCTCTCTCTCTCTCTCTCTCTCTCTGTGTGTGTGTGTGTGTGTGTGTGTCTGTCTGTGTGTGTGTTGAATTTCAAATGATATATACACCATAGTATTACATGCAAAGTGAGTCCTAACTAGGTAATGAAGACTGGCGGGTGTGGCAGATACGTGATGGAATCTTTGTCGGTGAAGCAAGGCCTCGCCCCGCTGTGATCGTGTTAGGTCTTCATACGGGCGCTTGTGAAGGAGACTTTTTAACGTGTATAGAGTTAGTGAAAGTGTAATAGATTAATGGACACGCACACATATACTCCTACACACACACACACACACACACACACACACACACACACACACACACACATCATAAGTAATAGTAACAGTAAGTTTGTGCTAGGAACTGAAACATGGTCACACAGCAATCGTTCGTCATTCCAAGTAAGGATGTGGTCTGTATGTATTAAGACAGAGACATTAACCCGATCATCTTCATAACCAACTTGGGCACGAGAGGCGCAGTAGTTTAGTTCTGGAGCAGCTTGTTAATTAGGGAGGTGTTTCACTCGAGATGGTGAGGGAACAGATCAGTGCATTCAGCTGAACCATATTGAAACGTGTGTGTGTGTGTGTGTGTGTGTGTGTGTGTGTGTGTGTGTGTGTGTGTGTGTGTGTGTGTGTGTGTCAACCATCTTCCCTCTCCTTCAGTCTCCTCCGCCTTACACTGATACTACACTAATATTTGTCTTCATCTGGCACCTGACGCAGCGGACTGACGGACTCCCTTGTCTCATAGGATATCGACTCTCATATAGGGAAATTGAATAGAAACTTCATAATCAAGGGATCTGGTGTACACAACGACTTAATCTTGAGTGTTTGGCGGAGACATGAGCGTTCTTGGCCACATGTTAGTTCCCTCGGTAGTTTTGAGGTCTTCGAGCCATTACAGTACGTTTGTTTGGCTGTGAAGATTAAGGTACAGTACCACAAGAGGCGCTGTTTGGCCCAGGAACAAATGAACACCAAGGAAGACTAAACATAAGCAGATTTGTCTTCCCGTTTATGGCAAGCCTGTTGTAAAGCGAGACGAGAGAGTAAAGGCGAGGCCGCATGTGTGGAGATTTACGGGAACAGAGGGAATTCTTATATAGCGAGTGTCAGGTGAGGGAATGAAGATGTAAGACCCTATCGGCTCCCTCATTCTTTACAGTGCTAGTCGTGGTTTTTATTTCGCCTTTTTTCTAGTGTTGTGAGACGCATGATACGTGGATTTCTATTATTATCATCATCATCATCATTGTCAACACCAGTCACGATATTTTACCAGACCTTTACAGAGAGAGAGAGAGAGAGAGAGAGACGAAAATGACCCAAGATAAAAAAAAAAAAGACAGGAATGAAAAGAGAGAGAAAAAAAAAAAACTAAACGGCGGGTGAGCGGTAACAGAGGGAAACTGCTATCAAGTAAATGGATCCTTTTGTGCATTTACCATTTGCTCGCTAAAAAGTCCACTACTCGATAATGCCACACCGTTCAGAGGGGCGCGGTGGGCAGTGTCATTATCCTAACAGCGGCGATAGCGGGTGAAAACATGTTGACTGCTCGTTATTGTCGCCTCTCTATACCAGATCACTTATTCAATACGGGAGGTTATGCTCTGGTGTGTTTCTGCATCGAGTTGAATCAGTCCAAGGGGGATTTTTTGGGTCATGTGACGTTTTCTTCCTCCTCGTCCCGCTGTCCAGAACAACACTAGTGAGCGAGGTGCGTCTATTCCTTCCTGGCATGCGATTCGTGCGTCTCCTTGGCGTGGTTGGTGTGTCACGGGCATATTAATGTTTTGCACTGGTTATCCATATCCGCTCATCGCTCATACCATTATAGGATTACAATTCACGTGCGACACGATGACTGTGGCAGAAATACACACACAACACACACACACACAGAGAGAGAGAGAGAGAGGGAGAGACGCTTATCTGTTGATGCTGAGACAGTAATATAGTTTTCAGCAAGTGTTTAATCCCTTCAGTACTGAGACGCATTTTTAATCTAAAGTTTTGGGTATCACTGGACGATTTTATTGATATTAGGAAGGGTCTATGGAGGTCAGATTAATAATGGCTAGGGTCTTCACTAATTTTAAATCCCACATAAGTTTCTGAAGCTGTATAAAATCGCCAAATAGTGAGCAGAATGTACATGAAGACGCGTCAAGGTGTGTGTGTGTGTGTGTGTGTGTGTGTGTGTGTGTGTGTGTGTGTGTGTGTGTGTGTGTGTGTGTGCGCGCGCGCTCCTACACATGTGCTTGTTATTAGGAAGTGCGTACAATCTGAAATGATGGAGAGCGACTTTCAGATAGCAGGTGATGGAAACAAGCTAAATAACTCACGAGTGATGCATGTTGGCGGCGCAAGTTGGGAATGACAGATAGATGCGGAGCTGTTAGGTGAGTTATGTGCGAGTGCGAAAGTGGGTCAGAGGCGTGAGGGCGAGGCAAGGGCAGGGGAGCGGACGTGACTGACAGTATTGCTGGTTTGAAGGGACAGAGAGCGGCTTGTAGTGTTTGAAGGGCAGAATTGCACGTAGGAAGTAAAGAAAATGAAAGATTCTTTAACGCAGATGAAAGAATGAAAAGAAGATTAAAAAAAAATTAACTCTGCGGAAAGCCGTGATACTGTTGCTGGTGTAGAGACAAAGAGCACCTTTTTAATGATGAAATACCAAAGTAGATGCATAAAAAAAATAAAATTCTGAACACACGACACGAAAAGGCAAAAAGTGACAAACAGTATTGCTGGTTTGAAGGGACAGGGAGTAGCTTGTAGTGTTTGAAGGGCAGAAAGACGCAGGAAGTAAAGGAAGTGGAAGATTCTTTAACGCTGATGAAAAAATAGAAAGTTTAAAAAGACAAGCTGCGGAAATCCGTGATACTGTTAGCGGTGGAGAAACAAAGAGCACCTTTTTAATGATGATACCAGACTGGAAGCACAAAAAAAAGTGAAATTCTAAACTCAAACAACACGAAAAGACAAGAAGTGAGTTTAGCAAATTAAATACACCATATTCGGACACACACAAAAAAGTGGAGACGAGGAAACAAGAGAGAACCTTATGACGTTGAAATATAAAGTGCCACAGTGAATATACCTAAAAAAGAGTGCAAAATGACAACAGAGAGACAAAAGCTGGAAGGGAACAGAGAGAATAAGAGATTTCATAACACATAAGAAGGAAGCAGTGTGTGTGTGTGTGTGTGTGTGTGTGTGTGTGCAGGCAGTCTCAGTTTTACTAATGGGGGAATATGAGAGGAATAATACTTGGTACAGCTGCGCCAGAATACAAGGTTACCCCGCGCCGTTACGGAACATACTGCGTGGGACGTAAATGGGAGAGAGAGAAAAAAAAATATATGTATAGCAAAACACTGGGAATTGTTGCGTGTGTGGAAAATTTGCCATGAATAAAGGAGGATGTGCAATTTGTATGTGTGTGGCTGTATGCTGTGACTAATTATATGACGTGAGTAGGAGGAACAAAGGGAAATGTTACGAAAGGACAAGATTATACACACACACACACACACACACACACACACACACACACACACACACACACACACACACACACACACACACAGAAAGAGAGAGAGAGAGAGAGACACACACACACACACACACACACACACACACACACACACACACAAGACAGAGAGAGAGAGAAAGACAGACAGACAGACAGAGAGACAGAGATTAATAACACAGTACCTCAGAGTTATCCATGAATAACTGAATGCAAACAACACCAATATTCCTGTTACAATATGCACGTAAAGAACTATGACGGTGTTAGTGGCGTGGTCGATGAAGCTACGGGACACAAAGAGGCAAGGCACTGTAGGGTAACGAGAAGAAATGGGAACACGCAGTAGAGAAAGGGAAGGATGATCGTGAATGTTGAGTGGAGGGATTGCCATTTGAAGTATGCATCACCTGTATTTCTCATGTTGGCAGATGTGTGTAGTGTTGCGTCGATCGTGTGTGTGTGTGTGTGTGTGTGTGTAAGAATCATAGTAATAATAACGAGAATTTGTTTATTTATCGTCAACTTTATCGGCTGAAAATTCACGTTACATATAAATTTAGGTATCAAGGTTAGGTTAGGTTAGGTGGTGGTCTATTTACGTATCAACATATAGACTACATTCTACCTCCACTACAGCTATAATAGGCATCTGAAAGTCTCTTATTTTATTTATTACTATTTTTTTACTGTGATTATTAACCTCTTCAGTACCAGGACGCGTTTTTTTTTTTTTTATTCTGCTTACTATTTGGTGATTTTTACAGCTTCAGAACTTGTGTGAGGATTGAAACAGTGAAGACTCTGGCCATTAATCTTCTGACCTCCATAGACCCTTCCTAATCTTAATAAAATCGTCTAATCGTACCCAAAACTCATGGTAGAAATGCGTTCCAGTACTGAAGGGGTTAAACATTTGAATATTTGAACATTTAATTATGCCTTAGTAACATGACATACATTATTACTAATTATACAATCTTTTTTTCATAAAGCAGCTCATATAAAGATCTAGCCTTTTCAAGCAGCACCTTTACGTTAGGTTATATTTGTCTCCTTAAGTAAACAGGGCAAGGACAACATCAAGACTATTCTCCAACGCTTCCAAACAAGAAATAAAAGAGTTAGTAGAAAGTGTTTATAATTAGATTGGCCAGCTTAGTTCAGTAAGGCTCCTGATATTTTTTTTACGTAATTTAAGTCATACATGTGAGAAAAAAAATGGTAGAATTCACCGTATTAATTTTGTATCTTATTGACAATGTTTTCTCTGTATGTGTAGAGCGCTTCCTATTTAAAAACACTGATCTCAAAGCAAATCAACTCTTATAATGACCACCACCACCACCACAACCACCAGCAACAACAACAACGACAACAACAACCAACCACCACCACCACCACTACCAATATGAGCATCACCCGTCACATCTCGGTCACTGGTAGAATTATAACACACAGCGTCGTGGGAGTAGCGGGGATGCAGGTCACATGCAGAGTGGAAATCAAATGTAATCTTCATGAGTCGGGGACGTTGATTGGAAGCAGGAACCAGTAAGCAGGAAACAGGAAGCAGCGGCGGCGACCTGGGAATTGTTGCCCGGTGGAACAGAGGCGTGTCGTGGAGAATCGGGTCGGGGTAAGAGTTGAAGAGACACAGTGGATGCAATAGGAAGGTGCCTCGGGAGTGGGAAGGGACGCAGGTGGGCGGGACAGGAAGATGATCAAAACAACTCCTGGACACAATCTGAGCAGCAGCCAGGCCAGTGCAGTGCATGGTGTCAGAGCCTCGCCTGATTTTGACCCATATTCTGAAACACTTTCGCACTGCACCATCACTATTTTCAGAGGGCTCTAGTTGAAGTGACACGTATTTTTTAAGGGTGTTTCTATAATTCTAGTGACAATTTAACAAGTTTTCTACATTACTAACATGAAACTACACCTCAGAATTCGGGTAATCGTCTATGTAGTCTTTGAAAAGGATCGCAGTGAGGGAGAAACGTTCTGAATATAGCGCTGAGTCAGAACAATGCATTTTACGTTTGGTAACGAGAATGTCTTTGGATCCTTTGAAGACTACAAGGGACGTGGGTAATTATGCTTCAGCGGATAAACAGAAGACTTGTTTGTGAAGGCGGTGTGTATTTCACTGGACAAGTCTCGTGGAAGGCGCGGCACTGAGGATGTGATCTAGAAGCAGCTCTTGAGGAAAAAGAATACTAACTAATAAGTGAATAAGTGAAATGTGAGGCAACCAAGGAAGCATATGTTTTATTGGATAGGAAACATTGAAGGCAGGACGAAGAAGAATGTATGTGTATGTATGTGTACGTATTTAATATTCTAGCAGATACGAGGATATTCATTTTACCAAGGAAGTGTATGTTTTATTGGGTAAGCAACACGGAAGCCACAGTCCTGAGGGTGTGAATCTTACAGTCTGTGGAAGTATTGATAACTCGCGGTAAGCCTTGCAGTACAGCAGCGCGGACTATCATGGCTGGAGAACCACAGCACAAACCACCACCACCACCACCACCACCACCACAACACCGTAACAAAAATTAGTCAACTCTGCCTTAATCCCTTAACCCCTTCAGTACCATGACGCGTTTTCCTGTTCATTGTTATTAGTTGGTGATTTTATACAGCTTCAGAAACTCATGTAGGGATTAAAATAGTGAAGACTGTGGCCATTAACCTTCTGACCTCCATAGATCCTTCCTAAAGTTAATAAAATCTTATCATACACAAAACTCAAGGTAGAAATACGTTCCAGTACTAAAGGAGTTAAATACCGTTCGGGAAGACGAGGAATAGGTGTTAAGTAAATTCTTAACCACTCTTCTAGGCGTAAAAATTTGTTGGTCCCGGAAGCAAGGGCGTAGATATCACAGCAGGGGGGAGGGTAAGGATGTCACGGGAGCAGCAGGGCGGGGAGTGAGGGGAAGGCGGGACAGGGCGGCGTCAGGGCTGGAGGGTTGGGATATAACATTAGCGTCAGGGCGGCGGTGTAGTGCTCCCAGCCATGACAGATGACAAAGTTCCCCTCATTTTTCAACCACCGGAACGTATTTAGATAAAATTTTACATCCAATATTCGGTACAGTGTGGCATCGCTTGGCTCCTGTCCCTGTCTTGCCTCCTTACTATTTTTCCTCTGCTTTGTTTTAGTCTCAACATATTTTCTTTTTTACTTTTATTTATTGAAAGATGTTATTATTCACTGTTATATGTACTACTGCTCTTACATCCTTCTTTATCCTCTTCAAAATCGTAATCCTTCCTCATCCTCCTCGTCCTCCTCCTATTCCTCCTCCTACAGATCATAATCCTCCGATCCTGCTCCTCCTTTCAATCCCTTCTCGTCTTCTCCAATCTCTCTTCCTTCCTCCTTCCTTCTTATAACAAGCTCCCCGTCAATACTGAGCTGAAAGTTTTGAAGCCTAATAAGGAAGCTTCAAGGACTTGGAGGAGTGAAGCACCGGTATAAGCTCATATCTGTGTGTGTGTGTGTGTGTGTGTGTGTGTGTGTGTGTGTGTGTGTGTGTGTGTGTTCTGCAGGAAACTTTATCATTTTTCTCTCCTCCTCAAATTAGTGGGGGATCTACTGGAGGCCCTTACCTCTCTCTCTCTCTCTCTCTCTCTCTCTCTCTCTCTCTCTCTCTCTCTCTCTCTTCCCTACATTTTTATTAGATTACTAGCTCTGTTACTAGGAAGTTTTGTAAGAGCACGGCAGTATCTACTTTCTTCTTACGTAATAGAATCAAAAGTGTACCGTGTTACTTAATCGTCAGCTATTAATACTGATTAGCTAAGAGAATTGTAATCTAATAAAGAGTAAAGGTTTCTATCTGCTAATTAGTCACTGTAATGTTTTGTAATGTTTTATATTTTGTGGTTCATCGTGTGTGTGTGTGTACGTGTATGTGTCTTCTTTCCCTTATTCTTTAATTAGATATTGCAGTTTAGCGCCTCTCTTCGTAAATATTCCACAAAGTTCAAATGGTGAGAATTAAGATCTGAGTAGTGCTTCCAATTCCCGTGTAATGTTCTGCAACTTAAGTGGATTAACGCCTCCATGGTTACAAATTATTCCATTATCGACACTCGCCTCGGTAAGCACTTGACACTCATCCAGAATAAGCCGCTAAACTCACACCTTGGAGTCACGAAGGGCAGGTAATCTTGTTGCCCCGACCGATGCACTAACTTGCGTGACTC
Source organism: Portunus trituberculatus (assembly GCF_017591435.1). Lineage (NCBI taxonomy): Eukaryota > Metazoa > Arthropoda > Malacostraca > Decapoda > Portunidae > Portunus > Portunus trituberculatus. The sequence continues at coordinate 3,418,119 of NC_059270.1, forward strand.
GAGAAATTAATTGATTGAGTTTTGGCTCCACAACAAGGAGGCCATATGACGTGTGTTCCAGGAAACTGTGTGTGTGTGTGTGTGTGTGTGTGTGTGTGTGTGTGTGTGTGTGTGTGTGTGTGTGTGTGTGTGTGTGTGTACGGCGCTACGGCTTCACTCACACCAACACTGATAGATTGAATGATTGATGTTATTGGTTTGGCAGCTTAACAAAGGAGGACCAGTTGCATCGTACCAAGCTAAGAGAGGAAGGGTATAGAAGAGCGCCGCGGGACTCAATGCTCGTATTTTCAAACACTTCTGCGCTTTACCTCCACTATTTCAGAGAGCTTTACTTAAATTTACACGATTTTTAAGGTGTTTTTAAGGTTCCAGAGGCAGAGTGACATGATTTTTATATTATTAACTGGAGAAACACTCTTGACAACTCCGCTAATCATCTCCGTGGCCTTGGAAAACAGTCGTGGCGAGAGAGCAAAGCGTTTCTGAACACGGCCTCAAGTGCCATGAGATGCCTGTCATTTAGCTTTTAGTTTCGTGTATTTACCACGTGTGTAACTCGCCCTGTGACAACTTCGGAGTATCATATTATCGACTGTATAGCGTTAGCAGGCTTTGTCCCAGGCAGTGGCTATATCTTGAAAAATTGTTTGATTGTCCTCTTAACACGGCTGACATGCAGAATTGTTTTAACTCTTTCAGTACTGGGACGCATTCCTTCCAGGAGTTTTATGTATTAGACGATTTTATTTACATTAGAAAGAGTCTATGGAGGTCAGAAGATTAATGGCCAGAGGCTTCACTATTTTATTCCCCACATGAGTTTTTGAAGTCATCAAATAGTAAGCAAAGTGGATATGGAAACGCGTCATAGCACAGAAGGGGTTAAAAGTGACATCCTGTAGTGATTTATGTCTCCTCGTAGTGATGCACTATAACTTAAACATTCAGTGACCGCAGGAATATTATAGACTTCTAGCGAGACTTGAAATCGGAAGTCTGAGTTTCCCTCTTTCCCTGACCACTCGAAAACCGCTGCCACTGTAAAGAATAGGAGCTGATATTGGACGTTTGGTGGGCGGAAATCGAGGTTTCTTTTTGACTTTGGAAGGAACTCTCTCTGCTGCCTCAGTGTGCCCGCGGCGGTGGTGTGACTGGCAGGGCGGCGTGTATCCTGAAGACTGCAATGTGGGTGTCGCTGCGTCTTGTCACCTGCAGCTGTGCCTCGCCATGACTCAAACCAATACTAAAACGTTGTAGCGTGTTTGTTCACTCACACTCTGCATGTTATACTTACACACACACTGATTTCTTATGTGTGTGTGTGTGTGTGAGATCAATATGCAATGAAGTACAGTTTGATTTGTCCTGGGGGAAGGGAACAGAAGGACTTGCTCGATGTTATGCAGGAAAGAGATCAATTCTATACAGCTTCCCTCACCACACGGTTTTCTACATCATATCGTATCAGTCTTAACCCCTTCAGTACCATGACGCATTTCCATATTCATTCTGCTTACTATTTGGTGATTTTATACAGCTTCAGAAACTCATGTGGGGGATTGAAATGGTGAAGACTGTGGCCATTAATCTTCTGACCTCCATAGACCCTTCCTGATGTCAATAAAATGGTCTAATCGTACAGAAATCTCAAGTAAAAATATGTCCCAGTATTGAAGGGGTTAAAGGTTATTATAGAAAATCGATGCACCACAGTCATTAGTGTATTTCTAATTAAGGTTGTTATCTTAGCGCTAACGATGTCTGTAAAGCTCATTCCCTCACCGCTAATATTTGTACTTCCTTCTGTTCCTGCTCTCTCTCTCTCTCTCTCTCTCTCTCTCTCTCTCTCTCTCTCTCTCTCTCTCTCTCTCTCTCTCTCTCTCTCTCTCTCTCTCTCTCTCTCTGCAGCACCACACGCCGCTGAGTAGCTGAGTAGTGCAGAATGAAAGGTTCATCGGTAGCAGCGGGACGAATAATTGATCCAGTCAACTCTATAAATTCCAGTCTATTACTCGTGGTGCGCCATCCCCGCCGCCCCTAGCTGGCACAGGCGACCACCGACCGTACGCTTGTGCATCATTCATATCGGGCCAGGCTTCTGCTCCTCCTCACTCCGCCTCGCTATGTGTTTTTTTTGTAATGCGTCTTTTTCTCTGTCGTCTTAATCTCATCTACTCCTTCGCCTCTCCTTCCACATTTTCAGGGTTTGGGACCAAGAAGAGAGTAAAATATAGAATTGTTTAGTTTTTTTATGCATTTTTTTTCTATTACGCTTTTTCTTTTCTATTCCCAGCCTCTTCTCTCCATCCTCCATCCTCCTATCCTCCCTCCTCCCACCTCCGCGTCACGAGCCAAGTATGATTGCATCTCCTCGACCTCCACCTCCCTACACTACTGTCTTCGTAATGTCTCCTTCATCCTCCTCTTTTCCGGATTCTCCACCTGAACCCCTCCTCTGCCTTCTTCTTCCTCCTCCTCCTCCTCCTCCTCCTCCTCCTCCTCCTCCTCCTCCTCCTCCTCCTCCTCCTCCTCCTCCTCTTTCTTCCTCCTTATTTCTTCCTATTTTTTTTTACTTTTTTTTGGTAATATATTTTTCCTACTTCCTGCTTCTTCTTCCTCCTGCTGCATCTAATCCTCCTCCTCTTCTTTTCCCTCTTCTTCCTCCTCCTCCTCTTCCTCCTACTCCTCCTCCTCCTCCTCCTCCTTATCTCTCTTCCACTGCACCATTCTACCTCTCTCAAGTCTTCTTTATTTCTCTCCGTACTTCCTCCATCTTTCCTTCCTTCCCATAAACTCTTGTATCTTCCGCTGTGCCTTCATTCCTCTCTCTCTCTCTCTCTCTCTCTCTCTCTCTCTCTCTCTCTCTCTCTCTCTCTTTCTCTTTCTCTTTTCTTTTTAAACTACTCTCTTTTACCGTCTACCCTAGTTCAACTTTATCACTTTTCTTGCTCCCTTCTACATTTCACCCGCCTCGCTCTTTCCTTCCTCCCCCTGACTCCCAAAGGCTCACTCCCCGCTCGTCTCTTTCCCTATAGACTGCAAATTCAAGCCAGATATCGGCAGACGCGTACTGCCCATTAGGAAAATTGGACAGAGAGAGAGAGAGAGAGAGAGAGAGTAGTGGTAGTAGTAGTAGTAGTAGTAGGAGTATAGTACCTCTTCTGTAACACTTCTACTACTTCTACTACTACTACTACTACTACTACTACTACTACTACTACTACTACTACTACTACTAATAATAATAATAATAATAATAATAATAATAATAATAATAATAATATCATCACATGTTTATCTTTCCCACACACACACACACACACACACACACACACACACACACACACACACAGAGAGAGAGAGAGAGAGAGAGAGAGAGAGAGAGAGAGAGAGAGAGAGAGAGATGGTAGTATTAGTAGTAGTAGTATCAGTAGTAGTAGTAGTAGTATCAGAAATATATTATCTCTTCTGTAACACTTTTACTTTTACTACTACTACTACTACTAATAATAATAATAATAATAATAATAATAATAATAATAATATCATCACGACCACCACGTTTATCTTTCCCACTCATCGCCCCCTTTGATGCTTCCATGGCACAGCTGCTCATGCCCTGCCTACCTTCCTTAGACCAGACCACACACACACACACACACACACACACACACACACACACACACACACACACACGAGACTTGATTTACGTTACTCCCAATGAAAACTAGGTCCGTGGTTCTTTATTTGGAGAGAGCACCGTGTAAATGTATACTGAAGGGGTGGCTGGAAGGATTAGGTAACTTCTAATTCTTTTTGCAGTTCATGTCCCACTGCAGTTTATTTCACCACGTGCGTAACTGCGAGAATGGAGCTTTTTGAATACGTACGAGTATTAGCAATGTTCTGGATGTTCCTTGCTTTGTCCTCGGGTTGTGTGTATTGTGGAGGTGATTATGGTCTTGGTAAGTTGGTGATTAGCCCTCCAGTTAGTCATAGGACACCACCGAGACTGCTGCTACAGGACATCAACTCCTTCATGACGTGTTTCCATATTCTGCTTACTATTTGGTGATTTTTTACAGCTTCAGAAACATATGTGGGGGATTAAAATAGTGAAGAGTCTGGCCATTAATCTTCTGACTTCCATAGATCCTTCCTAATGTAAATAAAGTCGTCTGATCGTACACAAAACTGAAGGTAAAAATGCGTCCCAGTACTAACAGGTTTAAACAAACGACCCCCACGCCCCGCTCAGTGCCGATCATTGCATATGGGCGTATGAGGTTGCCGGCGCTGGTGGCAGATTGGCGCGGCGTGACAGCAGATAAATTCACGTGTAATCTCTATAGTAAAATTGCTAATCTGCTTAATCAGTATGCATAAATCTGCGTCAGTGTTTTTCATTATTTTTAAGCCAATAAGCACACCTGCATTTGTTTCTTGTCGCTCAGCTAATAGCGACGATGACTACGATGTGCCGTTATGTCGCCACACGCGCTCCGTTAGTGGCTCGTAAAGCGTTTCCCTGATGGTCCCTTAAAGGTGGCGTCTCACGGTACTGGCTCTCTGCTGGGTAGTACTTGTCAAGGCAGTTTAACCTCTTTAGTACCACGACGCATTTCCATATTTATTCTGCTTACTATTTGGCGATTTTATACAGCATTAGAATCAATGAAAATAGTGATCTTCTGATCCTCCTAAACCCTTCCTAATGTCAAAAAAATAATAGTAAATAAAAAAAAATCGTCTAATCGAACCCAAATTTATGGTAAAAATGCGTCCCAGTACTGAATGGGTTAATTTATTTGGCACGTCACTAGAAACATAGAACCTGCCTGCACAAAAATATCACACGAGTAAGAAGTGGTGTGTTAAATGCTTCAGTACTGGAAAGCTTTTTTTCCATGAGTTTTGGGTACGATTAGACGATTTTACATTAGGAAGGGTCAATAGAGGTCAGAAGATTACGGGCCAGAATCTTCAGTATTCTACAGAAGTTTCTGAAGCTGTGTAAAATCACCAAATAGTAAGCAGAATGAGTATGAAAACGCGTCATGGTACTGAAGGAGTTGATTGGAAGAAATGGAAATGACAACAGATAACAATAATGTAGACAAGACAAACTAAAACCGAGCTCAGTGTTCTCCATTATGATTATCAGTGAACATACATAGTACATACACGCACACAATAAAGTAAATAATCTGAATTTCGTAGTTTTGATGTGGAATTACTGTACATAATATTGACCCTTGTTCCTTTTCGACATAGAAGTGGTTGATGTTAACTAGACGCATTTTTACCTTGAATTTGGGTGTGATTGGACAATTTTATTTACATTAGTAAATGTCTATGGAGGTCAGAAGATTAATGGCTGCAGTCTTCACTAATTTAATCCCCCACGTAGGTTTCTGAAGCTGTATAAAATCACCAAATAGTAAACAGAATGAATATGAAAATGCGTCACGGTACTGAAGGGGTTAATGCAGTCTGATTACAGCTGACCTATAAACAACATGCTAATTAGTGGAGATGACAAGCTTATATAAATGTAAAATACACTCACACCAATCCTTTTACAAACGTGAATCTTTAAACACTTCAAATAAGAACCCTGCATAATAAACATCCAGTTAATGTGGCTGGAACACTCCTGCCTCAAACACACGAGTACATTTTTTTTTTAAATCTTTATGTCTTTCCTAAAACTTAATGAGTTGATCGCACGAAAAGAAATGAGGAAGTAAAATGCAGTTTCACAATATTCATGTGTCTTGCAACGCACTGAATACACACACATACACACATACACACATTCACACATACATACATACATACACATATATATTCCACAGTGTACAGGGACTTAACCTCTTCAGTACTGGGACGCATTTCTGCTACAAGTTTCGGGTATGATTAGACGATTTTATTTACATTAGGAAAGGTCTATGGAGGTCAGAAGATTAATGACCAGAGTCTTCACTATTTAAATTTCTGAAGTTGTATAAGGTCGCCTAACAGTAAGCAGAATAAATATGAAAACACGTCATGGTACTGAAGGGGTTAAAGGGCGGTGGACAGCGATGTGGCGGTGGGCGGCCTGGCAGTGTTTGGTGAGGCTGTGAGTCTGAGCGCCAGCCAGATTGATGACACCGTTTCTGCTCCAGGGCGATAATTATACTTGATAAAATGCTGCTTTTTATTAACGCGGTTCAATATCCTCATTAAGGCAACACAAAAAGAGAGAAAAAAAAACTATATATATTTAGAACCACTCAATAAAAGGCCAGATTTGCCTCATCCCAGGTACCAATATTAGTTGTAATTTTTTTTCATCATTAACCCCTTCAGTTCCATGACGCGTTTCCATGTTCACTCTGCTTACTATTTGGTGATTTTATACAGCTTCAGAAACTCATGAGGGGAGCAAAATAGTGGAGACTGTGGCCATTAGTCTTTGACCTCCATAGACCCTTCCTAATGTAAATAAAATCGTTTAATCATACCCAAAAATCACGGTGAAAACGAGTCTCAGTACTGAAGGGGTCAACTCGTCACACACACATACGCACACGCACGCACACGCACACGCCACCTGAGCCACGCTTGCAGTGAAGATAGGTGAAGGGAAGTTGGGTACATTCTGAAGTGCAGGACAGAACAGGACAGCAGGTCGGCCGCTGCGTAGGGCTTTCCTTCGCCTGACCTGCCCACGAAGGCCGCCACCACCAGCACTGCGATAAAAGCCTCACCGCTCGAGTGTTTTTCTCTGGCGAAGCATTTCTGTGTGTGTGTATTTTGAAGACTCCACAACTCCGTGACAAAAGCTGTGTATTGCTCCTCTTTTCATGGGAATGGGAACTGCAGGGGAGACCAGCCTGCTCCCTCAGCGGTGTAATTCCCATTGTGTTTTCTTAATAAACTAACATTGGTGTTGACGTGAATGAGCTATCTCGAGGCTGAGTGGAAATCCCGCCTGGCTGACCCTGAAAGCCTGACCCTGGAGCCCTTTCTCTCTCTCTCTCTCTCTCTCTCTCTCTCTCTCTCTCTCTCTCTCTCTCTCTCTCTCTTATCACTTAATTGACGTCTTTCTTGAACTTTTAAAAATTTTGTGGAGACAGAAGGAAAGATAGGAAGCAATTAATTGGGGAGTGGGTGGAAGCTGATGGCGCGAAGTACGGACAGACGGACAGACAGACAGACAGACAGATGGATGGATTGGTAGGTGCCTTCCGATACAAGAGTAATGGATCGGGGAGGAGATGACACGAAGCACGGATGGAAGAGTAAATAATGGAAATTGAAGAGAATTAGACGAGGGAAGGAGTATTGAAAGAGAATAATGGAGAGGAATAGATGAAAGAGAGAGAGTTTGAGTTAGAAAGAGAGAGAGAGAGAGAGAGAGAGAGAGAGAGAGAGAGAGAGAGAGAGAGAGAGAGAGAGAGAAATATAGTATGTGAGTTATGTGTTTCTTTTATTTATTTCTCTATTTCTTCTCTTTTATTTCGTGTTTTCTCTTCCTTAGAGTAATGAAGGGGAATAGATAAAAGAGAAAGAGAGAGAGAGAGAGAAATAGAGTTAGTGTGTGTGAATTATGTGTTTCTTTTATTTGTTTCTCTATTTCTTCTCTTTTATTTCATGTTTTCTTTTTCTTTTCTCTCTCTTTGTATGTTTCTATCTTTAAATGCTAAAGCCCTCTCTTTTTTCCTTCTTTTCCTCCCCTTCCTCCGAACTCTTCTCTCTTGAAACGAAACTTCCTCTCTCTCTCTCTCTCTCTCTCTCTCTCTCTCTCTCTCTCTCTCTCTCTCTCTCTCTCTCTCTCTCTCTCTCTCTCTCTCTCTCTCTTTCTCTCCCTTCTCTTTACTATTTTTCTTCTCTTCTTCCTTCCTCTTTAGTTTTCTTTCTTTCCTTCCCCCTTTCATTCCTCATTTTTCCTCTCCTCCCTCTTTCCAACTTCCCAGCAAGGTGCAAGTTTCTCTCTCTCTCTCTCTCTCTCTCTCTCTCTCTCTCTCTCTCTCTCTCTCTCTCTCGCTCTCTCGTTCTTTTTAGCCACCTTCTGTTCTCTATAGTTACTTATCTCTTGTCGTTTTCTATTTCCTCTCATTTTCTATTCCTTTTCTTCCATTACAAAACACTGACGTAAGATGGAACCCTTTTTTTCCTAACCCTTTTTCTCTGTTTTTTAGTTCCTCCTTTGGGTTTCCCCGTCGTCAGATTTGCAAATGTGAACCACGGCTGCTTTGTCTCCTTCCTGATTATATGAGCTCGGCGAGACGTCAACTAGGCGAAGGAAGGAAAGAAAAAGGAAAAAGATGAGGGAAACAACAACGTAATTAATAGTCTTCCTCCTTGTCTCTGTCCTTTCCTTCCTTCCTTCTCTTTCTTCTAAGTTGTGCGCCTTACCAATGTGGACTCATCGTTATCTTGCATAAGGAGTGACTTTAGCGTAATCAAAAGGGGAAACGAAGACGGGAAAAGAACTAAGCTAATTAAGTTTTCCCTGATTCTGGATTGAATTATAGACTTGTGAGGCGTGGTGAGGAATAGCTAAGGAGGAGGAACTGAGAGGCGAAGAGTGGCGGCTATTCAGAGTCTGGTAAATATTGTCTCTCGTTGTTGTTACAGCGGCAGCAGCAACAACAGCCACGGGACGAGAGACGAGGAGCAGAAGTAGGAGAGTAAATAAACAGTAGTGAGGAGCTCGAGGAAATAAAAACAAGCACAAACAAGAGGATGATAAATAAGAGTAGGTAAAAAGAAAGTATTGGTGAAGATGGTAAGAAAATAAGCTCAAGAATTGCCAAGAAGATAATCCAGGAATTGAAGAAGGGAAATTGTTGGTGGAGAGTAAATAAACAATAAGAACAAGTACAAACAAGAGGATGGTGAATAAGAATAGGAAAAAAAAAAGGAAAGTATTGATGAAGATAGTAAGAAAATAAACTCAAAAATAGACAAAGTAGAATATGAACTAGAAATTGAAGAGGTAAAATGTTGAAAAAGAAATATTTGAATTACTGAGAAGTGGACGAAAGAAGGATAGAAAGATGAAGTCAAGAAAGCAAACACGTAGAAACAAAGGAGAGAGAAGAAAAGAAGGAGTGAAAAGAACTAAACAAGGAAAACAAGAAAAAGTGAGACGTCAACCAGAAAGAGGAATAGTGAATGAGGAAGAAAAAGGAGAGATTGAGAATGGAGAGAGAGGAAAGAGGAGGGAAAAAAAAGTGATGGAAGGAGTGACTGAAGAAGAAAAATGTCCTTGGGTCATGACTCGCTTGACGAATGATGCAAGGAAAAAATAATCCTGAGGAAAAATTAACCTAAGAAGGAAAAATTTAAAGATATGAGTAAAAAACAGAAGAATTATATGAACAAAGAAAGAGAGAGAGAGAGAGAGAGAGAGAGAGAGAGAGAGAGAGAGAGAGAGAGAGAGAGAGAGAGAGAGAGGACTGATTAACTCCTGATTGGGAACAGAATGAATGACGGAGGTGAAAGGTGGCTGGCAGTGATAATGAGACAAGAGACAAGGCGTCACCTAATCAAAGGGAGGAGGGAGACAATGGAAGCGTGGGTGTGGCGGCGGCGGCGGCTGCAGGGGACAGGTTGGCTGGGCGAGGGCGGCAGGCGACAAGGCGCAAAATAATGACAAGGGAACGACAAAGATATGCACGTAACTAATACTCCTAGATAATGGAAATACCAGGAAACCGCATTTTCACTTTTAAATATTCTATCTTCCTAAAAGATTAACATCATGCGGAATTACCAGATTAGAATATTAAACATAAATTGATAATGGTATGTATAATGATTCAGTGTACCCAGATTATTATTCGTAAAGAAGTATTGGAAGAGAGAAAGGGAAAAAAAAAAAGCAACGCGGTGGGAATGCAAACAAAAAACGTAAAGATATGCTGGCTAAAATGAATATTGGAAACGCGAGGTCATTGTTCCTGGGCGCTGCATGGGTTTGGTTGGGTGGTGCTGTGTGTGTGTGTGTGTGTGTAAGGGGGAGAAGACGGGAAGGAGGAGGGCAACAGGAGATGGATAGAGTATGATTAGGGGAGCAGACGGGCCACTTCGGAGCCACCATAATGAAAAAGATGAAGTTTTTGCACGAGGCGTAATAAAAGAAAGCGAAGGAAAGAAAATTTTACCTGGTGTGTATTTCTCATTAACTTGAGGAGGGCTTGGAGTGTCTTGAGCAGCGCGTGACGGTTACCCTCTTCAGTGCCATGGCGCGTTTTCCATATTCATTCTGCTTACTATTTGGTGGTTTTATACAGCTTCAGAAACTTACGCGGGGATCAAAATAGTGAAAACTCAGGCTATTAATCTCCTGGCCTCCATAGACCCTTCCTAATGTCAATAAAATGGGTTAATAGTACACAAATCTCAAGGTAAAAATGTGTTCCAGTATTGGAAGAGTTAAAAGGTGTTCCGATCCTGTGTTGTGAGACTTCTAGGTGGGATGAGTTGAAACATTACGAAATTTAGTCCCGTGATTGCTACATCTCGTGTGTGTGTGTGTGTGTGTGTTTGCATTGCTGTTGTCTGCTGTGATGTGATGATGATGCGTAAAAAAGTATCTAACAACATCAACAGCAACAGTACACACACACATACACTCTCTCTCTCTCTCTCTCTCTCTCTCTCTCTCTCTCTCTCTCTCTCTCTCTCTCTCTCTCTCTCTCCATACGACAAGCTGGAAACCTGACACAATACGTGGTTTAAATGCCAGAGAGGAGATGTAACGCGTGGCCTGTGCTGTCCTGTGTGTCTGACCTTCCACTGAACAGCATCACTTCATTACAAACACCCTTACTACGATCAACTGGGCTGTTATTGTTCGTTCCTCCTTTGTATTCCTTTTTTATTTATATTTAACCCTTTTAGTTACTGGATGATATTTTCTTCTATAATTACCTACAATATTTTTCGACACCTTTACACTGCTAAATATTGCCTGAATTAAGCAAATATTTACCTCTTTTTCGTATGCATTCTTTTTTTTCACTGTTCTTAATGTTAGTAAATGACAACTATACCAGTGAAAGAGTGTATGTAAGGCTCGTATTCTCAAACACTTCTCCGCCTCACCTACGCTATTTTTAAACGGTTTTAGTTGAAGTGACACGGATTTTTAACCCCTTCAGTACCATGACGTGTTTCCATATTCATTTTACTTACTATTTGGTGATTTTATACAGCTCCAGAAACTTATGTAAGGGTTTTAAATAGTAAAGACTGTAGCCATTACTCTTCTGAGCTTCGTACATCCTTCCTAATGTCAATAAAATGGTCTAATAGTACCCAAGACTCATGGTAAAATACACCCAGTAATTTTAAAGCCATGTTAACAAGGTTTCTGCGTTACCAACAGGACAAATTACCTTTAGAACTCGGCTAGTTGTCTCTGTAGCCCTTAAAAATTATCGTGGTGGTAGAGTAATGCCTTTTTTTTTTTTTTTTAATAAAGGCGTAAGTAAATAAAAGCACATGAGGGAAAGACACCTTTGATACACGCCCCACAATGATAATAGCATCAATAAGTGGAGTACATTAACTTGCTGCAGCTTTGCCCATTAAAAACAAGCGTTATTTTGCCGATGAGCAGCGATCAGACATCCTCTTTAGTGGTAAGCGATCCCTGTCGTGCAGCGGCTGGCGGGAATTTTTTATAGATGACTCGGAAGCGATAGAATGATACTAAAACTTAACCCTTCCACTGCTAGTCAATCATTCCCATCACCATCTACTTGTTTTAAAAAGCTTATTTATTGTAAACGTATATTTCTATTTCATTTCGCTAACTCTATTGATTTTTAAGGGAACTGGCAATCAAGTGGGCCTTTTTTCCGGCGGCCAACTTCCTCTCTATCATTAAAAAAGAATCACAAAGACGACGTTATTCTCGCTTTATTCTTTTATTCATGTTTCTCCCAACACCGCTACTCTATCCAGCTGTGTAATGCCAGAGTTAATCAATACAGTACTCTCAATCATTCATAAACTCCGGAACTCCCTACTTGTTTTTGTATTTCCATCTTCCTATGACCACTTCATTTAAAGGGGAGGTTTCAAGATATCTATCCCTTTTCATTGGCTAACTCTCGGACCTGTAAGGGGACTGGCAACTTAGTGAGCATTTTTTTCGTTTTATATTGTCCTTGGCCAGCTTTCTCTCTTACATATAAAAAAACTTATTAAAGAGCTCTCAATTTTTAGCGGGTCTCCAAGCACACGGTTCGAATCCTGTCCATGGTCCGAGTGTAGGTTGGGCTTCCTCACTCGGGGCAACGGTTTCCTAGCGGGTGGGCTTTCAGATAGGAGGTACCCCAAAAAATATCCCCTTTAGCCCATAAATTCCGGTGAAAAGCCCACATGGTATAAATAAAAAAGACTCAACCTCTTCAGTACCAGGACGCGTTTCCATATTCATTCTGTTTTACTATTTGGTGATTTTAAACAGCTTCAAAAACTCATGTGGGGGATTCAAATAGTGAAGACTCTGACCACTAATCTTGTGACCTCTATAGACCCTTTCTGATGCAAATAAAATAGTCTAATAATCCCCAAAAATCAAGGTAAAAAAAATACATCCCAGTACTGAAGAGGTTAAAGTTTGCTGTATTTGAGGTCTCAGCTACACCAGCCTTCATTGAACAGGGACTCCGGGGTTTGCTTCCGACTGACTGCTGGCTCTCTTTTAATGACTGATGGACTATAGCTGGGTGGGATTGACTGCTCTTCTTCTTTCATGGCTTATGGAGAACAGGTTTACATTAGGTTTTGTGTATCGTTTGGTTTACTTTGTTTTAGCGACTAGTGTGAGGTGATGGTTTGCCTCGCCTCACCTTGCACGTTTTTCGCATTAAACTTGTTATGGTTTACTGCTCTCGAATAGTGCTTTTATGCCTCGTTGTAGCAAAATTATACTCTCTCTCTCTCTCTCTCTCTCTCTCTCTCTCTCTCTCTCTCTCTCTCTCTCTCTCTCTCTCTCTCTCTCTCTCTCTCTCTCTCTCTCTCTCTCTCTCTCTCTCTCTCTCTCTCTCTCTCTCTCTCTCTCTCTCTCTCTCTCTCTCTCTCTCTCTCTCTCTCTCTCTCTCTCTCTCTCTCTCTCTCATCTTCAGCGTTTGTGACTATAAAGTAAGAATATATTTTTTTCTTTCCGGTGATGTTGTAACGAGCGGTGCGTGTAGCGAGGCATGTACCTCCCCTTATTACTGGGAAATATGGGGTGTATAGCACGTAATGTTTACATAACAAAGTTTAATTAAATACGCAATAGTTTATGCTTTTTTTTTTTTTTTTTTTGCCTGGCTTTCATCATTTGGAATTAATCGTTACGCTGGCGAATCGAAACATAATGTGGTGTATATTTCTAGTGGAACGCAAATAAGATTCTCGTTTGCTTTTCAATTTGCTGGCTTTGCTCAGTTAATTATTGCACTTTTAAGAAAAACGCGTCTGTCAATTTCGAGCTTATTTTCCCGTCATGATGTGTGTGAGGCCGGACGCCCACGCTCCGCTCAATTAACGAGGTGCTTCCCACGGCCAGGAAACACCCACTCTCAATGCAGGACTGAAATGGTCTCTAGTCTGCCATCTCACTGTTTCGCAAAGCTAGAATTCTCAGGTTAATGATTACTACTATGACTAATTGCACAGTAAATAAAGCCAGCAAGAATCAATTCGTTGTTATATAACCAAATTTGAAAGGTTACTCACCACACCTTGTTAACCCCTTCAGTATCATGACACGTTTCCATATTCCTTCTGGTTACTTATGTGGGGATTGAAATAGTGAAGACTGTGGCCATTAATCTTGTAACCTCCATGGACCCTTCTAATACCAATAAAATCGTCTAATTACATCCAGACCCAAAGTAAAAAATGCGTTCCAGTACTGAAGGGGTTAACATGATGAAGTACAGTAAAGGAACATGTGGCTGGTGCAATTCATGACCCTGCCTTTCATTCATCATTATCTGTGACTTCACGAGGGGACTAAGGCCTCTCTGTAAGCTGCTCTTCTCATCTCTGCCAATCGCCCGTGTATTCCAAGCCACACCAGCTAAACCAGTGAGTGAGGATTAGCCAGACGAGTGTTGCCTTCATCACCGCTGCGACACTGAAAGGAGAGAGTGAACCGCTGACCCAGTTCTTCATGCAGGGTTGTGCCAGGGAGCCGCGTAGAACTCCTGGTCCAAGCTGAGCCTTAACTAGATTTTCGTATGAGAATTTGGAACCTATGAGAACTTTCGGAGGATGATCTATTCGTGCATTTGATGGAGGAGCCCAGGAGTTCGGAGCCTTCATTTGGGAACTTAATGAGACGAGATCTGTCAGCGGCGAGGTTTGTTAATCAAGGACACGGCGAAGGAAGGAAGGAAGGAAGGGAGGAAGAAGATCGAAGGCGAATTAGAAAGGAAGAAAGGGAATCAATAAGTAACAAGAGATAAGATGGAAGAAAGGAAACAAAAGCAAGACAAGGAAGGAAGTCTGTCAGCGGCGAGGTTTGTTAATCAAGGGCACGGCGAAGGAAGGAAGGCAAGAAAGAAGAACGAAGGTAAATTAGAAAAGAAGAAAGAGAATCTATAAGTAACAAGAGACAAGATGGAAGAAAGGACACAAAAGCAAGACGAAGAAGGAAAAAGATAAAAAGGAAGACATGGAGGAACAAAAGCACCATCTTACCAGTGTCTGAGAAGGACTTGCTCACCAGGGAGGAGGATCAATCGCCCTCCACACACTCACCAAGATTCCCATCACTGCAGGTAAAGACAAATTATACTTACAGATGGAAGATAATTATGTTAACTACACTCACCATTCCTGTACGTCTCTACTTTTTTTTCCGTCTCTTTATTCTATATTTCTTTCCTTCAGTTTAAATTATTGGTAGTTTACGACGTTAATTTCACTCAAGTTTTGTCTATTAAGTTTATTTTCTTAACCTCGAGCGTATATGTGTGTGTGTGTGTCCATTTCTAGCACAAAAGTCATTCCTTGCTATCAATTTCCACTGTGGCTAATCAATGGCTACTAACAATGGAGATGACGAACATTGCCAACGTAAAAGAAGGAGGTAGATAAAGGAATCGGTAAAGAGATCAAGAGGAAGGAAACTGGAGATGCAGAAAGGCAGTGACGGAAGGTGGGAATGGCCAATAGGAAGGGAAGAGGATGGTGACAAGAAAAGTGATTTGTAAATGATGAAATGAAGGAAGCAATGCGTGATATGTGCTTAATAATAGATGTAGGTTAGTAAATGCGAAGGTTCCTCTCCATCAATCAACGTAGTAGTAGTAGTAGTAGTAGTAGTTGTAAAAGTAGTAATAGTAGTCGTTGTTATTGTTATTGTTATTATTGCTGTTGTTGTGGAGGTGGTGGTAGGGGTTGTGGTGGTGGTGGTGGTGGTAGTGGTGGTGGTGATGGTGGTGGTGTGGGTTCCTGGTAATATTTCACCCGTTAGTTATCGACAATGGTCTGAGTTATAACAATAGCACCATTAGTTGTTTCAATGATAGTGGGCTGTGGTGGTCCTGGTGGCGGTGGCGGTGGTGGTGCTGGTACTGGTAGTGGTGGCGGTCAATTCTGGCGGAGTGGCTGTAGTAATATAAGAAATGGCGCTAGTTACAGTACAGTGAATTCTTATAAAAGGGACACGAAGGGGAAGAGAGGAAGAGGAGCCACATGGAGGGCCTCGAATGAAGTCCACAGGAATGAAACACTGCCAGGGGCTCAGCAGGCCAGTATATCCTGCGACACCCACCACTTAGTTGGAATTCTGTTTCTGTTTTAACCGAGTCATTACTGGCACGCATTTCTACCTTGAGATTTGTATGCGATTAGACCATTTTATTGACATTAGGAAGGGTCTGAGGAGGAAAGATGATTAATGGCCAAAGTCTTCACTATTTTAATCCCCACTCAAGTTTCTGAAGCTGCATAAAATCACCATATAGTAAGCAGAAAAAATAACATGCCGGGGAAGTGTTTGGTTAAGTAGCGTGGAGATTAAAAGGCATCTGGCTGAGCACTTGAGAGAGAGAGAGAGAGAGAGAGAGAGAGAGAGAGAGAGAGAGCACACTATAAATATCAAACAATACTTGAATAATGTTTCCTCTCAGTGTTCTTCACGAAATTTGCCTTTAGCTTAGGTTAGGTTTGGTTAGGTTAAGTTGGGTTAGGTTAGATTAGGCTAGGCTAGGTTAGGTTAGGTTAGGTTAAGTTACCTTTGATTAGATTAGGTTACATTTGAATGAATGGTGCAGGATATGCATGATGGAGGGATGTTAAAGTAGAACGTCACCGCGCCGAGCCTAGACCACCAGCCTGCCAGACCCGCCGCGCCCCTACAGCCGCCACCACCGCCCCACCAGGAGGCGCTGCGGTTCCCTCTGGTGGACTAATCTTGTTTTATTTCCTAAGGTGCTTCCTAATGACGTTGTGGCTTACCTTTTTGAGCCTTTCAGTTTTTGTTGTTACTCTCGTTTTACCTTTTTTGTTCCGTCCTCCTCCTCCTCCTCCTCCTCCTCCTCCTCCTCCTCCTCCTCCTCCTCCTCCTCCTCCTCCTCCTCCTTCTCCTCCTCCTCCTACTTCTCCTCCTCTTCCTCTTCTTCTCCTCCTCTTCTTCTTCCTCTTCCTCCTCCTCTTCCTCCTTCTCCTTTCCTCCTCCTTCTTCTCTTCTTCTTCTTCTTCTTCTTCTTCTTCTTCTTCTTCTTCTTCTTCTTCTTCTTCTCCTCCTCCTCCTCCTCCTCCTCCTCCTCCTCCTCCTCCTCCTCCTCCTCCTCCTCCTCCTCCTCCTCTTACTAAGCCTCTTCATGTTCATTCATCTTTCGCGAGCCTCCCTAGACATTACCTGTTACCCAACCGGTAATTTAATCCAAATCTACTCTCTCTCTCTCTCTCTCTCTCTCTCTCTCTCTCTCTCTCTCTCTCTCTCTCTCTCTCTCTCTCTCTCTCTCTCTCTCTCTCTCTCTCTCTCTCTCAGGCAGTTACATCGGCCTGTTATTTCTGCCGCTTTTAACAGTTTCTCCCCCCCGCGCTCCGCCACTCCACCCCGTAAGATTTTATGGTTCATTACCTGGTTCACCGCCTCCCTGTTCCTCTCACACCCCATCCCACCGTACCCCTCCCATCCTGTCATTCCAACCCCACCTACCCCCGCCTACCAATGCCATTTCTCTGTTTTTTTTGTGGAATGCGCTCAGGTGATAAAAGGAAAGTGTTTAGTTTTGGTCAATTATAAACTGTCTTGCTGTATTTTAGTCTTGTGTGTTTTTTTTTTTTTATTCTATTTTTTTTTTTTTATGGGTCATTCCTAAAGAGAGTGAATTAAGAGTGAGAGGGAGAAGAAAGTGAATTTTGTCCTCAGGTGAAAATGTAACGAGGCTTAGATTTTAAAGTCACATTCTCTCTCTCTCTCTCTCTCTCTCTCTCTCTCTCTCTCTCTCTCTCTCTCTCTCTCTCTCTCTCTCTCTCTCTCTCTCTCTCTCTCTCTCTCCCTTCCTTCCTTCCTTCCTTCCTCTTTTCCTCTTCCTTTTTCGTAACCTTTGTTGTGCGCATGATCGTCCTTTTAGAGAGAGAGAGAGAGAGAGAGAGAGAGAGAGAGAGAGAGAGAGAGAGAGAGTGAGAGAGTAACGGGCAGTATTCAGGTTTCATTGTTGTTAGTATGAGTATGATAAATATTTGTGTGTGCTTGTTTGTGTAGGTTATAAATATGCAGATACAAAATGGGCTGGTAGTAGTAGTAATGTAGTCGTAGTAGTAGTAGTAGTAGTAGTAGTAGTAGTAGTAGGAGCTCTAATTTGCTAGTTCATGTAGACTTGGCAGAGCTGGAAGGCCTGCTATTTCCTATGGAGCCCAGCCAGAAAGTAGTAGTAGTAGTAGTAGTAGTTGTAGTAGTAGTAAGTAGTAGTAGCTTTAGATGTTGTGTGTGTGTGTGTGTGTGTGTGTGTGTGTGTGTGTGTGTGTGTGTGTGTGTGTATACCTGTATTGTTGTGTTAGCGTGCATTCAAATTATCATAGTAATTGTTTTTTTGTTTTTTTTCACGTCGGCACCTACTCGACTCCCACGCGTTGTAATGATGTCAGTGTTGCATCCTGCTTTTATTGCTGCATCCTGGAGAGAGAGAGAGAGAGAGAGAGAGAGAGAGAGAGAGAGAGAGAGAGAGAGAGAGAGAGAGAGAGAGTTAGTAGTTAGTATGTGTGTTTATTAAAACCCCCAAACCCCTCCCAACATACTAAAACCTCCTCTACTAGCCACTCGAACCTTCATAGAAAACGTGAAACGACGATTAATCACTATGCAGGTAAAAAGTGCAAATGTACTCCAATGAACAACAATTTGGAGACACTTTTACTACCTCGCATTAACGGACCTCTCCAATTAATCTCTCAATTAGAGCCATGCTGAAAAGTTTCCATTGAATCAGGAGACACGCGCAGTTTGGAGTGAAAATGTTTGTCTTTCTCTTCTGCCATTTACTCATTTCATCTCTGCAGTGTTGTGTGGCAAACTGATTGGACTCTTCTACGTTTTTCTTACTATAATATCTTCGTTGAACCCCTTGAGTGCCATGACGCGTTTTCATATTCATTCTGCTTACTATTTGGTGATTTTATACAGCTTCAGAGACTCATGTGGGGATTGAAATAGTAAAGACTGTGGTCCTTAATCTTCTGACCTCCATAGACACCTCCTAATGTCAATAAAACGGTCTCATCGTACACAAAACTCAAGATAAACAGGTGTCCCAGTATTGAAGGGGTTAAAATGTTTTCCTGGTCGTTAACTTCTCTCAATTAACACACTTCATAACAACATAAGGGAAAGGAACCGAGAATCCATTAGCCTCACACACGACAGTCCCTGAATAATATACACACCCTTAGGTCCACCTGTCGTCCCTGCCCAGAGATCTGCCTAATCCTCTTTAGCCCCTTCAGTACTGGGACGCATTTTTGCCTCGAGTTTCTGGCGTGATTAGATTATTCTATTTACATTAGGAAAGGTCTATGGAGGTCAGAAGTTTAATGGCCTGAGTCTTCACTAATTTAATCCCCCCACATGAGTTTCTAAAGCTGTAAAAATCACCAAATAGTACGCAAAATGAATGTGAAAACGCGTCCTGGTACTGAAGAGATTAAAGCTTCCTATTCTCTCCGCGTCGGGAAGCCAAACTCTGAAGCTTTTAAGAGACCGGAGAGATTTACCCATTTGGCGGCGGGCGAGACCTAAGCACCGGTGGAATGAGCGGCTTTAGACAGATCCCACTAGAATGACAATCTGCTCCAAGTCTCTGTATTGATATGAGATGTGAAGACCCGCTGTAGATCAAAGTCTTGCGTCTCCTCCTCCTCCTCCTCCTCCTCCTCCTCCTCCTCCTCCTCCTCCTCCTCCTCCTCCTCCTCCTCCTCTTCCACCACCACGAAGGCCTTAAGGTATCGTTGGGGTGGCTCTGCGTGTCTTCGTCTCCCTTTAGTGTCTTGGTTTAATTAGTATGATGCCGAGGATTTGTCTGGTGTTGTGCTATACGCTGATATCCTTGTAATTGTGTGTGTGGGGTGTGTATAGGTCTCTCTCTCTCTCTCTCTCTCTCTCTCTCTCTCTCTCTCTCTCTCTCTCTCTCTCTCTCTCTCTCTCTCTCTCTCTCTCTCATAAACGGTAAATTTCGACTTGCATTGAGAAAATCTTAAAAAAAAAAATGGTTGACCCAGTTTCCGTGTAAATTTGAATTAAGCAGACGTCTTTCTTTGCAGTCTCATCCTTCCATTTATTCATTCTTTCCTATTACTATTCTGTATGACACGAGATGAACCTGACTTCCCGTGCAGCAAGACATTAGGAGCCTCACGTGACGCGATAGTAGAGGCAGTGTGGTAGTCGTCCTCACCGCAGCTTTACACTCTTAAATGAAACGCGCGATAGGTGGACGTGTACTAATCCACTCATAGCAATATTGCAGCTTTAACACTCACCCACCAGCGCCAGCACCGGACAGTAGCGCTGTAGTATTCATCACGGCACAGAAACGAAGCCCCCGTGAATGTTTGATAACCACGGGTGGGGCGAGACCTGTCCTGAGCCGCGGAAGAGAAAGAGAAAGGCAGGGAGAGAAATGGGGTCACTTTTTTTTTTCTCTCTCTCTCTCTCTCTCTCTCTCTCTCTCTCTCTCTCTCTCTCTCTCTCTCTCTCTCTCTCTCTCTCTCTCTCTCTCTCTCTCTCTCTCTCTCTCTCTCTCTCTCTCTCTCTCTCTCTCTCTCTCTCTCTCTCTCTCTCTCTCTCTCTCTCTCTCTCGTTCTTTTTCTCCAGCAGCTTTAAGGGTAAAAGGAATGGTTGGTTGGCCGGGGGAAGGCTACGAGGTTAACGTCCCTCTTGCTCTACAGATATTGTGGCTGAGAGGAGACCTTATTGTTATTGTGCTAAAGAACGCGCTGTGGTCTCTGAGGAGCAGTGAGTTTGTAAATGAAGTTATCTCTGTCAAGTTAACCATTTCCTTTGTGGGTCAGCGGTAAGGAACACACAGATACAACAGAAAGATGATGGAGAAACAGACAGATAGAAGCATAGTTCAGTAGCACAGTGAGTTTGTAAATGAAGTTATTCTTGCCAAGTTAATCATTTCCTTTGTGTGTCAGCGGTAAGGAACACACAAATAGAACAGAACAGATAGATAGACAGGTGGAGAAACAGACAGAGTAACATGAAAGAAGACAGTCGTTCAACACCACAGGGAGCTTGTAAATGAAGTTATCCCTCCCAAGTTAATCATTTATGTTTGTGTCAGCGGTAAGGAACACACAAATAGAACAGAGGGACAGACAGACAGAGTAGCATGAAAGAGAGACAGTCGATCAGTACCACAATGAGTTTGTAAAGAAGTTATCCTTTTTTATGCAGGAGGGAAGCCAGCCAAGGGGAACAAAATATTTAAAAAAAAAAAGTCCACTTGAGCGCTGGTTCCCTTGAAGAGTAGTAAAGAATTAGCCAAAATTAAGGAACAAATGTCTTGAAACCTGGCAAGTTAACCATTTACTTGTGTGTTGGCGGTAAGGAACACACAATTAGAACAGAAAGATGATGGAGACAGACAGACAGAGGAGCATGAAGAGAGACAGACAGTCAGCACCACATAAAGGCAGTAATGGTGATCCTGGACCTTGTTGGGGTGATTACATAGCCAAGCCTACACTGTGAGTCACCGCACATCACCTGACACTGTTAGAAAAGGAGGAGGAGGAAAGAAGGAAGGAAGGAAGGAAGGAAGGAAGGAAGGAAGGAGGAAGAAGATGGAGGAGGAGAAGGAGGAGGAGGAGGAGGAAGAGAAAGAGGAGAAGGAGGAGAAGATGGAGGAGAAGGAGGAGGAGGAGGAGGAGGAGATGGAGGAGGAGGAGGAGAAGAGAAAGAAGAAGAAGCAGGAGAAGGAGAAGGAGGAGGATATGAAGGAGAAGATGGAGATGGAGAAGAAGGAGGAGAAGATGGAGGAGGAGGAGGAGAAAAGAAGAGGAGAAGAAGAAGAAGCAGGAAGAGGAGGAAGAAGGAGAAGAAGGAAGAGGAAGAAGAGGAGGACGTGGATGAGTGCATTTTATTTTGGGCAAGACATCCTTAATAGAGTTTTTTTCATGTACTATCTCTCAAACTATATGACAAACAGTCGCCCAGATGACACAGTAAGAGATCGACTATTGTCCTTCAACGAAATGCGCCCACGACCACGATGGCAAGGAAAAAATATTAGAAGAGATTTGTGCCTTTCCCTTCACTGGCTGTTTATCTTTGTTGCTTTTCTTCACGCTAAAATTAGTAGTCCCTATGTTGGTGCATGTTCTCTCTCTCTCTCTCTCTCTCTCTCTCTCTTTTTTTTTTTTTTTTTTATTTAAACAAAACTTAATACAAAGGAACATGTACCCAAAGGCGCACTGTCGTGTGCTACCTATTCTAAGGGTACTACAATCTATTTCTCTACAATATTTACAAGACTTAAAAATAGATAATATACAAGATGGTCAGCATGTAAATGGAGCACTATTCGTTTCACTTCACTAGCACTATTCACGCACTGCACTACACTGAGTGTCACGTCACAAAGAGTGTCAGAGGAGTTGGCAGTGTCTGTCTCCACTTATGTGCCATCAGTTTGACACTGTGAGTGTTCATCTCCTGGACGTGAGGCACCGCGGCCGTGAACAAGTTCCACATCCTGGAGACGCGTCCTGCGAAGGTGCGTTGATGCTGACACCCGTGGGATCGCGGCACCTCTACGGCGTCACCACCATTGAGCACCGTTCTCGTGCTCCGTGCGGTGACTCTTAGAGGATGACGCAGCCCTGCCAGATGTGGCACTCTTTGCACCTGTGCCTTATGGAACACTACGATCGCCGCCACGTCTCTGCGGTGTTCCAGTGAATCAAGGGACGCTCAGGCTCTGGGTGAGGTGGTAGTGCAGCATCTACTAGCCGTATGGCGCGGCGTTGGATGCTGTCCAGTCTCCTTCTGTGTGTGGCGGCACAGGACATCCAGGAGAGAGCTGCGTATTCAAGGTGGGGCCGCACCTGTGCCTTGTACAGCAGCAGTCTCCCTTCCTGTCGAGGAAACTGGCGATCCTTCTGAGAGCGGAGATCCTGTGAGAGGCTTTCTTGGCAATGGTTTTGACATGCCTGTCAAACCTCAGCCCTCGATCCACCTCCACTCCAAGTATCTTGACGTCATCTTGGAGTGGGAGAGCAGCAGCGCCAAAAGACAACTTTCCTGCCATTGCTGCCATGGCGGCTGGGGACCGAGAGACAACCATTGCTTGTGTCTTCTCCGGCGCGAATGTCACTTGCCAGCGAGCACCCCACTCCTTTATCACTCGTAGCTGCTGATTGATGGCCTCAGCAGCCCGCCCACTGTCCTGGCGTGGATAGGTATAGGAGAGGGTGCAGTCATCAGCATAGGCCATGACTCCTGGCAGTAGCTGGAGAAGATCATCCACGTAGATATTCCACAGGAGTGGGCCAAGAATTGAACCCTGTGGCACTGATGCCTCCACAGGCAGGGACTCAGATGTTTGCCCGTTGACAACCACCTTGAGGCTTCTGTCCTGCAGGTAATTTCCCAAGAGTCGTAGCAAGCCACCCTGGATGCCTTTAGCACGAAGCTTTTCTAGTAATCCGTTGTGCCATACTTTATCAAAAGCTCCTGCTATGTCCAAAGCAACCACTATAGTGTCCTTGCCGTCGTCGAGGGCGTCCTGCCAATGCCTGGTGAGAAGCATCATTAGGTCGGAGGTTGACCTTCCAGGTCTGAACCCAAACTGTTGGTCTGAGAGGAGGGCATTGTCCTTGAGATGGCTACACACCACCTCTGCCACGACCCTCTCAAACACTTTACCCACCACTGACAACAGGGATATGGGTCTGTAGTTTTTTGGGTCCGTCCTGGAGCTTTTTGTGTACGGAACTACTCGAGCCTCCTTCCACACTGAAGGCCAGACGTTTTCCCGTACACAAGTTGTGAAGACTTGGGTGAGAGGGGCAGCCAGTTCCTGGGAGCATCGCTTCAGCAGGTGCGGGCTGATGTCATCAGGGCCGGTGGCTTTCTGTGTGTCCAGCCCCGCAATAATCGCTTCACCTGCTGATGCGTCACCTCCACCATGGTGACAGTCTTCTCACATTGCTGGACCAGCTGAGGCGGTGGCTGCTGTGGATTCCCGACCTTCATTTTTCCAGCAAACAAGGAAGCCAGCAACTGTGCCCTCTCCTTACTGCTGGTGGCGACAGTACCGTCCTGCTTGCTGAGGGAGGGATGGATTCTTGGTGGCCAGTTCCTTGTTTGTCCTTAACAAGAGACCACCAAGTTTTGTTTCCTACGCCAGTGCCACACAGTTTCCGGCGCAGGCTTTCCTCCCACTTTTTTAAGGCCCACTTGCTGGTTACCACCATCCTCCTGCATGCAGCCCTGTGCAGGTCCTTGTTGCGCCGAGTCGGGTTCCTCTTGTAGCGGAGCCAGGCAGCATACTTTGCCTCGGCAGCAACACGGCAACGGTAGCCAAACCATGGCTGATCCGTCGATCTGGTGGTGTATTCCCTGTGTGGGACGTGGCGTCTCTGGAGGGCGAGAAGGTGAGAGGTGAGTGCAAGTGCTTCACTCTCTGCTCCTCCCTGTAGCAGAGTGGCCCATGGGGTGTGGGTCAGGTCGCGGCGCAGGGAAGCCCAGTCTGCTTTGTTCCACAGCCAGATGGTGCGGGTGGTGGCCTCGTCCTGAGCCACGCCCACTTCTCTCTCTCTCTCTCTCTCTCTCTCTCTCTCTCTCTCTCTCTCTCTCTCTCTCTCTCTCTCTCTCTCTCTCTCTCTCTCTCTCTCTCTCTCTCTCTCTCTCACCTTCTAGCTGGCTCTATGATCTGCTAGGATGCTCTGAACTGCCTCTCTGTGTGGAGGTCTTCCCGAAATTAAGGGATTATTTTGGTGTTTTGGCTTCATTGTGTTAGTCTTCTCTGTTGCTCATATCGCGTTTCTTTTACAGTAGTAATTGTGGAGTGCCTGTACCAACTTGTTTAAATTTACCTTCACAGATAAGCTTACTCCTGAGTGGTGTTTTAAAAGCGTGCCTCACTGTTTCCTTTATTTTCATTTCGTTGCTTGGACCTTTGGGATAAAATTTGTGGAAGTTAGGAGAAACTATCGGTTATCATTTCATTACTGCCTTTAAAAGTGTTGTTTTTATTTGTATTTTTCGGGTTGTGA
>NC_059270.1:3447859-3450359 GCF_017591435.1 Portunus trituberculatus
GCACTCTGCAAAACTTGTGAAGAGCCGAGATATACCACGCGAAGACGTACGGATTTATAGGTATGAACTCATGAATGCTTACACTGGATTAGCTAACAAGAGAGTGAGTGAGAGGGACAAAGAGAGCGTGGGAGAGGAGAGAGAGTAGGAGGGTGTGTGAGTGAGTGTGTGAGTCAGTGAGAGAGACAGGGAGGCAGTGTGGATGTGGGAGAGAGTGAGGCAGTGTGTGAGTGAGTGAGTGAGAGGGACAGAGAGAGCGTGGCAGAGGAGGAAAGTGAGTGAGATGGAAAGAGAGAGCATGGGAAAGGAGGAAGAGAGTAGGAGGGTGTGAGTGAGTGAGAGGTACAGAGAGAGAAAGTGGGAGAGGAGAGAGAGAGAGAAATGCGGGGAGTGTGTCCGCAGAGTAAGTGAAACGTGGCTGTGTCTTACCCTAGAGTTTGTAAAGAGTGCGTGGACTACTATGTTGCTTTTTACTACTACTACTACTACTACTACTACTACTACTACTACTACTTTTTTTTTCTATGTCCTGGCCTATATACTTGAAGGAGTATTGAAAGCGCTGTTCATCTTCCAACCATTAGTGATGCAGGCAATATTATTGATAGTGGTACCGATATTAGGGCCCACATCACCACCCAAGCATATCTTTGGAGAAATCACCTAGAAAAGGGTTTCCGAACCTTTTCCGACCATAGCACCCCCTGTTATCATGTCTAAAGAGTCCAGCACCCTAACTAAAATCTTGTTATTAGAAGGATAAAAGAAAGTGAAGTGCGTGCATATCTTTCCAGCATCCCCCTATAATTGATCTCAGCAACCCCAGAGACTGTTAGCACCCCAGGTTGGGAAACGCTGACTTAGAACCTGGGTATCATGGTGACATGTTGGTGATTTTAAACTACTCGACAAATGGCAAAGTGTCAAGGCGATACGTGGTGGATTTGAACCTACGCGTGGACGTCTGCCCGATCCCACGCTCACCACCTTATCCACTACGACACCGCCTCCCTATACTCTTGTTGTTAGTCTCTCTCTCTCTCTCTCTCTCTCTCTCTCTCTCTCTCTCTCTCTCTCTCTCTCTCTCTCTCTCTCTCTCTCTCTCTCTCTCTCTCATTCGTAGTCTGTCCTGAATTATAAATGAAAAAATAATATCGAGAAGTACAAATAACACCATGGTACAGTACATATATATTATAAAGTATATGATAAATAAATAATTAAATAAATAAATAAATAAATAAACAATCCCACGATTTTCCGCGATAATATTTTCCACGATTCGATTCTCCTCGATAATATTTTCCGCAATTCGATTTTCCACGATATTTTCCGCAATTCGATTTCCGACGATATTATTTTCCGTAATTCGATTTTCCACGATACTATTTTCCGCAATTCGATTTCTGACGATATTATTTTCCGCAATTCGATTTTCCACGATATTATTTTCCGCAATTCGATTTTCCACGATATTATTTTCCGCAATTCGATTTTCCACGATATTTTCCGCAATTCGATTTCCGACGATATTATTTTCCGCAATTCGATTTCCGACGATATTATTTTCCGCAATTCGATTTTCCACGATAATATTTTCCGCAATTCGATTTTCCACGATAATATTTTCCGCAATTCGATTTTCCACGATATTATTTTCCGCTATTCGATTTTCCACGATATTATTTTCCGCGATGTGATTCTCCACGATAATTTTTTTTCACGAAGCGATTTTCCGCGATGCTTTTTTCCACGAAGCGATTCCTCAATAACGAAGCGGTCGAAAAGGATGACGAAACTATTTGAATGGTTGGTACTGGGCCGAACCCTTCCTCCCCAAGGGTCCATCCCAGTCCCGAGGGTGTGAGAGCAGTGACGAGGCAACCTTGCCGCGCCTCACACGGATCGCCATGAGCAATGACCCACCACACACCACGCCCCAGCCACTGTCATGAAGTGAGTCCTCTCACCAGTAGAGGTCCCTCCTCGTCCTGCCAATGTCTGGTGCATAACATACAGCGTGCCACACACCACACCTCCAGCCACTGACATGAAGGAGCCCTCTCACCCCTGAAGGACCCCCCTCGTACTGCCAGTGTCTGGTGTATGGCGCCCAGCGTGCCACACACCACACCCCAGCCACTGACATGAAGGGAGCCCTCTCACCCCTGAAGGACCCCCTCGTACTGCCAGTGTCTGGTGTATGGCGCCCAGCGTGCCACACACCACACCCCAGCCACTGGCATGAAGTGAGTCCTCTCACCCCTGAAGGACTCCCCTCGTACTGCCAGTGTCTGGTGTATGGCGCACAGCGTGCCACACACCACGCCCCAGCCACTGACATGAAGTGAGTCCTCTCACCCCTGAAGGACCCCCCTCGTCCTGCCAGTGTCTGGTGCACGGTGCACAGCGTGCCACACACTACGCCCCAGCCACTGACATGAAGTGAGCCCTCTCACCTCTAAAGGACTCCCCTCGTACTGCCAGTGTCTAGAGCATG
>NC_059270.1:3455359-3465359 GCF_017591435.1 Portunus trituberculatus
GTAGGAATTACAAGTTTATTTTTTCCAATCTTTAAACTGAGAAATTGCAAGATTATTTTTATTTTTTTTTTCCTGCTATATCTTTCTTGCAAGTGTTTTTATGTATTTCATTAACCTCTTCAGTACCATGGCACGTTTTCATATCTCTTCTGCTTACTATTTGGTGTTTTTTATACAGCTTCAGAAACTTTGATTTAACATTGATTTAAACTTAATCCGCTGACTGCCACTTGGTACATTTTTTTCTCTAATCACCATTCTGAGACATTTTTACTTATTCTGCAGCCACATCCAATCTTTTAACTGGGTAGAAATTGCAAGATTCATTTTTTTGTTCCACCTTGCAGATGTTTTTTTATATATTCTATTAACCCCTTCAGTACCATGGCACGTTTTCATATCTGTTCTGCTTACTATTTGGTGATTTTATACAGCTTCAGAAACTTATGTGGGGATTAGAATAGTAAAGACTCTGGCCATCAATCTTCTGACGTCCATATACCCTTCCTAATGTAAATGAAATCGTCTAATCATATCCAAAACTCAAAGCTAAAATGCGTCCCAGTACTGAAGGAATTAACTGCACATGGTGGTGATCATTTTTCTCATGATACAAAGAATACAATATTGTGGAGCATAGTTATCTTAGAGCGACATTTTACAAGTTGAACCCAATCTGGCGGTGACAAGATCCAGTTAACAATAGGACGCAGATTTACTTGTTACTTTTCTCTAATTATAATTATCAATCACTATGAGAGATCTTCACTTGTTCCACAGCCACATCAATCTTTAAATTGGGTAGAAATTGCAAGATCCATTTTTTTTTTTTTTTTTCACATATATATTTCTTGCAGATGTTTACGAATTTTTCATTAGCTGCGTATGGTGGTGATATTTTTTCTCTTGATACAAAGAATACAAATATTGAAGTGCATGAAGACTTAAGGCCGTATTCAGATAGACTTTACTATGTCACCACGACTATTTTCTAAAGCCACACAGATAAATAGCGGAGTTTTTAAGAGTGTTTCTCCAGTTAACAATGTAGAAATCTTGTCACTCTACATCTAGAACATTAAAACACCTTTAAAAAAAAAACTCGTGTAAACTTAAATAGAGCCTTTTGAAATAGTGTACGTGAACCACGGAAGTGTTTGAGAATACGAGCCCTAGAGCGACATTTCACAAGTAGAAACCAATCTGGCAGGAACAAGATCCAGTCAACAATAGGACGCAGAGTTACTTGCTGATGACCGACCGGCTGCCTCAGTATTACTCTTCGCATTAATGTCTGGCAGTGTCGCCCAGTGAGGTGTGGCACTCGTGGGCTTATTCATCAGCTGAGTTCATTTAGCATTACCGATAAAAATTTCACAGTTTAATTGTCAAATACACGATAAAATATAACAGCTGAAATGACGTTACTGCGAGGCATCATGGAATTAAATACATGGGTCACGTGATCAAATGCATGCACTGGCAGCTCATAACAACAGATGAGAGAGAGAGAGAGAGAGAGAGAGAGAGAGAGAGAGAGAGAGAGAGAGATCCATTTTTTTTTTTTTTTCACATATATATTCTTGCAGATGACGAATATTTCATTAGCTGCGTATGGTGGTGATATTTTTCTCTTGATACAAAGAATACAAATATTGAGGTGCATGAAGACTTAAGGCCGTATTCAGATAGACTTTGCTGTGTCAATATTTTCTAAAGCCACACAGATAACAAGAGACACGCAAAACCTATTAATATCAAGCAGGATAACAAGAGACCGACAGATTTTTTTTTTTTTATACCATGTGGGCTTTTCACGGGAATTTCTGGGCTAAAGGGGATACTGTTTAGGGCACCTCCTATCTGAAAGCCCACCCGCTAGGAAACCGTTGCCCCGAGTGAGGAAGCCCAACCTACACTCGGACCGTGGGCAGGATTCAAACCCGTGCGCTTGGAGACCCCTCGGACCCCAAAACGCGCGTGGTTCCACTGTACCACGGTGATGTAATATAAAACTGGCTGTACAAACAACGAAAGCAAGAAAGAATCCAACCACTGACACACATTTCGCGGGAAGTATATATTTAAAGGTGAGGTGAGGGAGAACTTTAAGAGGAAATAGAGCAGAAGGGAGAGGAGAAAGATGCAAGCAGGCAGGAAAAAAAATGGCGTGAAGGAGGAGCTGTAGTACGCTTCCTTGCCTTCCCTGCATCAAAAGATAACTGCTATTGATTTTTTTAAAGCGTGTTCGGCCAGCCCCTTCCCCTCCTCTTCTCCAAAACCACCCCTCCTCCTCCTCCTTCTCCTCCTCTTTTTCCTTCTGCTCCTCCTCCTCCTATTCCTCTTCTTATACTTCTCTTCTTTTACTCCTCTTCTACTACTCCTTTTCTATTACTTTTCCTCCTCCTCCTCCTCCTCCTTCTCCTCTGCGTGTTCCAGTCTCCCTCCTTGCCTGCACTGTTCTCTTCCGTCATCTACTTACGACCCTCCATTTGCCTCCTGCCCTCCCCACTAGTGTTCTGTAGCTGCTCGTCGTGTTGTCTTCTTAGTCCAGTGTTCCTTTTTTAGTCTTTTCTCTCGACTGGAAAGTGAGAGTAGTTTATTTACGTTATTGTCTCATCTCTGCAAAGATAATGAGGTGATTTTCGAGAAAGAAGAGGATCAGAGCGGCCCTAACCTAGTGTGTCATTAACTGTGTCTTCTCTCATTAGGAATATTCTCAAAGGTCATGTTCTTATGGATCTTTGTTTTCCCATTAACGATGCAGAATCACTACTTAATTGCTACTAGAATCATTAGAATACCTTTAAAGAGTATGACTTCCAATAAATGTAAAGTAAAATTAATTAAGACAGAGATAGCAGCATTTAAGGATAACATCTCGGGAACCTGTGGGAAGAATGTAAGAAATAGCGGCCACTTTGTACCTTCGCTGAAATATGAAGACGTTGAGTGTGGAAATGGCAGCTTGTTTACAGACCGAGCCATCAAGACAATGGGTTAACACGCTGAAGTTTGGAACACTGAGACACTGCTTGTATTTGTCGTGATTGGTCAATAAAGAAGCTGTTCCAAAGTGCAAAGTCAGAGTTGAGCGTAACTTTCCTCATAACGCCGCTCAGTGATCCCAACACCGTCTTGATAACGCTCTGTAGGTGTTGCTGTTGTTCTGAAGCACTCAAGAGTGTTGTCCTCAACTGGTGCTCTGGTTAAAAGATCTTGAAGTACACTTGTTCCTCAGAGAGAGAGAGAGAGAGAGAGAGAGACTGATGGTGAAAGACAAAAGAATTTCTACAAAGAGACCACCTCTGCAGTGTTGCCTGTGGTGCGCCAACACTGTGCCTTGCGATCAAAGTGTCCTGAGAAAAGATGCATTATCGGCCTGTGGATCGGTTCACTGCCTTGTGTTTCGAGGTGCCGCCAGGAAGGAGCCGCAGTGCGGCCTGCCTTAGGCCGGTCTTCTATTCCTGCCGGTGTGGCCGCCTCTGCAGCTGCATGAATTCAGCCCCGGCAGTGATCGGAAGCCCAATATATCAGAAATATTTAACTTTAGGCTACACACAAGCTTAGAATCGACAGCATTGCTTTGTCGTTGATGTTATTTTTCTTTATATGTTCTCTCCGCGTAATTAGTTTTCTCCAATGTATAAATGTATCAGGAAATGCAGAGATCTGTTTCTCTGTAGCGAACTCACAGATCACCGCATCATTAGAGCAAGGCTTGAGCACGAACTGTCTACAATTTGCTTATTGTGGTCTGTCTTGCTCCCTCATTAGTCTAATGGCTCCACAATACGGAGAGAGTGTCGTGTGAGTGTGGTGGCGATGCTTGCACGGCGGCGGCGGGCCTACCATTCGTACATCTGGCAGTGCTCTCATTTACTACACACGACAAACGCATTTTACAAATTGTACTTCCATTCATGGTCTCTCCTTTGGGAAATTATTCAGCATCCTTTATGGAAACCAGTTTTGTTCACTGTGGGTAAAACATTTTGCGCTTCGCTTGACTGTCATGTAAAATGTGACTTATCTCTTACTGTCTGTCCTTCCATTATACAATGTATCTTTTGTGTGTGTGTGTGTGTGTGTGTGTGTGTGTGTGTGTGTGTGTGTGTGTGTGTGTGTGTGTGTGTAGATGACAGTCCATGATATTGAAAAGAAAATGGTCAACAGTCGCTGTTTTCGAGTGACGGTTAGGTTAGGTTAGGTTACAAAATTTAAATTATTATTCTTATCAAAACATGAACTTTCCTTTCAAAATAGAAGTATAAATAATGGAAGTCTTTCAATTTTGGGCAAAGGGAATGATCATATCCATCAGAAAGAGAGAGAGAGAGAGAGAGAGAGAGAGAGAGAGAGTATGCTTAAAGATAGCAAATACAGTCCGTGGAAGTGAGAACAGAAAAAGAAATGTAACTCAATGACAACTTAAAAGAAAACCAAGAACATATTGAACTAAAGAAAGACACGAAAGCAAAAATCTGATTAACCCCCTTCAGTACCGTGACGCGTTTCCCTATTCATTCTACTTACTATTTGGTGATTTTATACAGCTTCAGATGCCTATGTGCGGGGTTAAAATAGTGAAGACTTTAGCCATTAATCTTCTGACCTCCATAGACTCTTCGTAATGTAAATAAAATCGTCTAATAATACCCAAATATGAAGGTAAAAAATGCGTTCCAATACGGAAGAGGTTAATTACACAAATATTAACCCGAGTCCTGACTAGCGGTGACTTGCACAGACTGGGATCACGAATTAGTAGAGTCAAGGTGTGAGAAGCGGTAAAATTCAAAGCAACAAGCGGCATCTCATTTGATTCATACTTGGGTCATTATTATTGTGCTTCTTATTTGTGTTTCTTGAAGTTTCTTGCGTATTACTCATTTATCATCCCTTTATTTACTTGTCTCTTATCAATTAGTGTTGTTGCTGTTTTTTCATTCTTTGTTCGTTTGTGTTTTGAAATTATTTTGAATGCGTGTCTCATACTATTCTGTCTTGAAGTGATATGCTTGATCTCTCTCTCTCTCTCTCTCTCTCTCTCTCTCTCTCTCTCTCTCTCTCTCTCTCTCTCTCTCTCTCTCTCTCTGCCTCGAACCATACGTTTTTTTTCTTCTTCTTTCAATCTCTTTTACATATCTCTCATGCACGTCTATCTCCTTCCATCTCCTGTTTACTTGTCCTATTTCTCCATCCCTGCCAGATACGCTCCCCAGTCTTGTTTTACACCTGCCCACTTCTTCCTCCCGCCTCCTCTGTGTCCGGCAAACCTTGTGATGTGATCTAACTTTTCCTGTCGTTACTTTCTTTTAAAATTTCCTGAGCTTCTGTTCTATTCAGTTTCATTTAATACGTTTTTTTCTGGTTTCATAAGTGTTGTTTTCGTCATTTCTGCTTTTTGGTTTGTCTTTATGTATCACGCACGTAGAGCTTTTGTGGCGTTGGTGATGTCGTCATAATTGTGATTTTTTTTTTTTTATACCATGTGGGCTTTTCACTGGAATTTATGGGCTAAAGGGGATACTTTTTGGGGTGTCTCCTATCTCAAAGCCCACTCGCTAGGTAACAGTTGCCCCCAGTGAGGAAGCCCAAGCTACACTCGGACCGTGGACAGGATTCGAACCCGTGCGCTTGGAGACCCTTCGGACCCCAAGGCACGCATGGTTCCACTGTACCACGGCGGCTCCTCTATTCATTGCACTACCGTTAATTACACGAACATTCTTTTACTCGATTGAATCCATTTGTCTCCACTCGGGATCGCTACTGACAGACTGATTGAGTGAATAAGCTCCACTCTGCTGCAACAAAGACAATATGACATCCTTCATATAAAGAAATAGATAAATTTTTCTGACCTTTTATTAATACAATATATTTCCTTTTTGTCATTGTTTGCAAGCTTCTCCAGTAATCGGTATTTTTCTTGTGTTCCCATCACCCACAGCGCCGCTCTCCACTACCAGCTGTCCTTGTAATCTGATAGTGAAGAGTTCCTCGTAACTACAAAGAGTGAAAACAGAGGAAGCAAATGATTACCGAGGGCCATTCACAACGATGGCCTTACCAGATATAAGCACACACACACACACACACACACACACACACACACACACACACACACACAGATATATATATATATATATATATATATATATATATATATATATATATATATATATATATATATATATATATATATATATAAAGGAAATATTCAATTCCTAACAAAAGCTCGGTCATTATTTATGAAAAGATACTCAATATACTGTGTGTAGAATTATAGTGCTCGGTAATATAATATGCCTCGGAAAATAGTGAGGTTGCTACGATAACAAAAAAAAATATAAACAATAATAATAATAAAGTAAATAGATTTCTGAATAAGTGTGAGTGGTGCAGGAGGATGAACAGGGCGGGGCATTAGGGGTGACCAGCTTCAAGGGATCAATGAAAGCTTTGATATTTGCACAGATCTGAACACCAACACCGGGAGATTTCAGAATGGTTAGGACAAGGTTATGGGCGAGAGAAAAATGCTGGAACTTCAATGTTTGGCTGCCTCTGTTTGAACCTCGTGCTGGGAGTTGAGAGAAAGAAGGAAGCTCTCCATCCTACACTTCTTTATGCTCGTTTGTGTGATGGGACAAGATTCTCTTTACGACAAATGCACTGATAACACATCCATAACAAGCACACTGTCTCGAGCGTCTGTGTGTGTGTGTGTTTACGTAGGGAAGAGGACTGGCCAAGGACAAAAAAAAAGAAAAAGATTAAAAAAAGGCCCACTTGAGTGCTGGCTCTCTAAAAAGTGGAAAAGCGTCAGCCAAAATTGGGGAGCAAATGCCTCGATACCTGTGTGTGTATGTCGTGGTGGGTGTGTTGGTGACTGGCAGTAGCAAAGATTTCCTTCTACTCGTAGTTCTTACTTAAAGTTGGTCGATCGTGTCGCCTGAACGGTGGTGAGGTTCGTTACGGATAAGCGCCTTTAACTCCTCGGCTTGCTACAAATCAAGTCATTGTTGGCTGCACGCCCAAGGTCGTCATGTTAAGTGTGTGTGTGTGTGTGTGTGTGTGGGGGGGGGGGGGGGGGGACCGTTCAGTGTGATGGCCTAGGTGTCACGAGACCGGTACATCAGGGATTAGCTGACCATGTACACGCTATTCTACGTCATCTCTCTCTCTCTCTCTCTCTCTCTCTCTCTCTCTCTCTCTCTCTCTCTCTCTCTCTCTCTCTCTCTCTCTCTCTCTCTCTCTCTCTCTCCATATCATCACTGCTGCTTGCCTCAGTGGATCTTTTTCCTGATGGGGATCATAAAGTTTTGGAGAAGCGGATGTCTTAGCAGTGTGAGTGGATGTTTTCTGCAATGGTGTGCACGTTTCAGTTTGCCTTGATGCAGGAGATATCCACGCCTATATTGTTTCAGCAGTGATATCTCCACTAGTCTGTGTGTAAGTGGAGTGTTTGATCACCGCTGCTCTGGGTGCCGGGCCGCTCAGTGAGGAGGCGTGGCAGGCAGTGCGCGGCGAAATCTCCACTGAATTTAAATGAGTTAATCTCTCAGCATGGGGAGGGAAGATGGTTCCCGTCCCTCCCGGGAGATGAACTTTAGTACATTCCATGCTCCCGGGAGATTAACTTTAGTACATTCCAGCTGACTAAGGCTTGCTTCTCCTTCTTGTGATGTGTCAGTGTCGAGAGCAATTATGTAACCTTCTGTCTGAACTTTGAAACTTCCCTAATGATTCTCCTCCTTAAACCTAAAAGTTATTATATTGTTAAAGCAAATTACATACATGTAATGAAATAATATATATATATATATATATATATATATATATATATATATATATATATATATATATATATATATATATATATATATATATATATATATATATATATATATATATATATACACACACACACACACACACACACACACACACACAAAATACATAAAGCAACATAATAGAATCTTGAAATGATATCGTCAAGTTGACACCTGCAGCTCTGCCCTGGAGGGAGGGGCCCGCCAGGCACACGGCTCCAATTAGAAGTCCTGCAGTTTGCACCAGCTCGCTGATTCATTTCCCAGAACTAGTTTTTGACCTAATCATGAACTCTACTCACTTTGCCAAAACTGGAGAGTAATTAGAGAGAGAGAGAGAGAGAGAGAGAGAGAGAGAGAGAGAGAGAGAGCAAACTGTGGTCCCAGCGAGATGGTAGCGGTAACGGTGTGTGTCTCATCGGGACGTCGCCAACACCAGATACCAGTTCTTCAAAAAGAGAGACGTCCACGTGAGCACGGTCAGTGTGTGGGGCTGTGACTGTCTCGGCGACTGCTCACTCTGCTTAACAACAAATAGTATTAGTAATTAGTATTCCCGGAACAATTTTCGAGCTGTAGGTCAGTGCTTGGACAACAGGAAATAGATGAATAAGTAGATGAATAATAATAATAACAATAATGATAATAGTGATAATAATAACAATAATGATAATAATAATAATAATAATAATAATAATAATAATATAGTAAGACAATTAAATAATGTAGTTGAATGTCAGTTATATAATCTTCAGATACGAAAGTCTTTTTTTCCAATACGGGTACTAAGGAAATAATTGTCCACCATAGAAAGGCTTGGTGTACTGACACGGTGAAAAGGCTCGCCACCACCACCACCACCACCACCACCACCATTTCCTCCCCTCCGTGAGACAAGCGGTAGACCAGAAATTGCCGGATTAATAATACTCTAGAAAAATAATAATAATGATAATAATAATAAATAAAATAATACTAACATACTTTTATCCTTTACTCTTAGCACGGCAACCCAGCATAACAACAGGAAAAATTTAAAGCTCTAAGAAGCAATGAGGCCTACTAGTGGCATTTCCTGTATAAGATATGCCAACCTATTCTGCCTATCCCCATCCATGAATCTGTTTACTATTCTTTTACAGCTGCCTTATGACTTAGCACTAATGTCTGTCAACTAAATGGATCTTTTTTTTTTCGTCTTATGTTGCTTTCGGCCATTTATCTCCTCTTCCATAAAAAAAAACTGACTTCTGAGTACGTTCCATTCATCCACCACTCCATTTCAGAACCAATTCCTTCCTAACTCTTTCTTAAACCTATATTTTTAAGCTTGAACCCTTTATTTCTTGTACTATCCAGGGTACGGATCTTCAGAATTTTGCTTCCTTTCCCCTTCAGTACTGGGACACATTTTTACCATGAGTTTTGAGTATAATCAGATGGTTTTATGTACATTAGGAAGTGTCTATGGAGGTCAGAGGATCAAAGGCCAGAGTCTTAACTATTCGAATCCCCACACACGTTTCTCAAGCTGTTTAATCTCTTCAGTACCAAGACGCGTTTTCATATTCATTCTGCTTACTATTGGATGATTTTATGTAGCTTCAGAACCTTATGTGGGGGATTGAAATAGCAAAGACTCTGGCCATTAATCTTTTGACCTCCATAGACCCTTCCTAATGTAAATAAAACAGTCTAATCACATCCAAAGATCAAGGTAAGAATGCGTCTCAGTACTGAAAGGGTTAAAATTATGAAATAGTAAGCAGAATAAATATGAAAATGTTTTATGGCACTGAAAGGTTTAAAGACTAGCGAAGATTCGTTTGGCACCTGCAGACATGAATGGCTTTGAAAGGCTCTTGAAAGTTTGCCTCTGTGAATCAAAAACTAGTTGAAATGATTGACAGATGAAGGTGGAGGTGGCTGTGGAGGCGGCGGTGCTGTGTATCCTGACCCACTTGCAGCGTCTCCCTCACCTGCCGCCAGGAGACCAAACATCCTC
The DNA here is from genome assembly GCF_017591435.1 of Portunus trituberculatus. Taxonomy (NCBI): domain Eukaryota; kingdom Metazoa; phylum Arthropoda; class Malacostraca; order Decapoda; family Portunidae; genus Portunus; species Portunus trituberculatus. The sequence goes on from NC_059270.1 coordinate 3,465,206, forward strand.
AACGCCCTCACCCTAGACGCATCCCTTAATCTTTATCGACCTTTGGCTGAGCGGGCAGAGGTTCCTAATTGGCTTAACGGCCTCACACCCGCCACCACAAACAGCTCCCGGATGTGTGGTCGTGATTGCAACGTGAGAATACATTTTTGATCAT